>NC_041393.1:181432872-181628502 GCF_002162155.2 Triticum dicoccoides | reverse complement strand
TACTAGTATTCTGTCCTCTACAGCATTCACTTATAGCTATGTCTTCATTGTTGAATCTTTTGAACTAAGTGAATGTGATCGGACCCTAATCTCTCTATGCTTACTATCTCAAACTCTATCTGTCCAAATCATATGCATTCTGTTGAAACTGTCGAATGTCTTCTCTGCATCCTTGTCAGCAGAAGATACAGAGACAAACATCAAGTCCTCTTTAAATGATTCATCTTTATTGTCGATATCCGGAGAAGCCGAAACAACCATCCGACAAACTTGGCGGGCGTGGGAACGTGGGACAACTCTGAGTATGTTGCATGCTTGCCACGTGTCCCACGGATGTGAACAGACAGGGGCACCTGCGTAATTGCATTGTGCCGCACACCTACTTATAAATACGTGTCCCCTGCGGTCAAGAAAACCTTCTTCCACCTCTCCACCTCGTCAAAACCCTAGCGCCACCGCTAGCTCTCGACGACGCCGGCGACGAAGCGCTTAGCTGCCGCGACTTCTCCGACGCCGTCCTCACGCCGGCCGCGGGCATCGTCCTCTCCGCCGCCGCCATAGGTGTCCTTCGTCGCCAAGTTAGGGCACGGTGGATTGAACTGCTCGGTCTCCTATTCATCCCATCTAGCAGTTCTTCGTGTGGTAAATATAACTCTATTTTTACCAGCTTTTTGATCCTCAATGATTCATCCAATTTACCAAAATTGGTTTCTGTCCATACAAAGTTAGATCTATTCTGTCTGCATCTCATACTGCCTAGTATATTCACTTAAGCTTCACATCTAGTTAGATTCCTCACTTGTACTTATTCACGGATTCGTACAAATCTGGAACCGAGTCTCAACATATAAGTGAATGTCTTCGCAACATGAGGTCAATGTCTTCAAACTAATTTATCTTCAAAATCTTCTGAGAATGCATATGACCTCTTCCCCTTCCCTCGCATCTATAATGCTGTCACAGGTACATGTCCGTGGGAGAATCCCTAGGTTCTCATAGTCTGCATTCGTTTGCAGAATTCTTACAACAACACATTGAATCTCCCGAAGCCAGTTCCTGTCTGACCAGCAAGAAAAAGCCTTTGAAGCCTTTGAACCTATTGAAACCATTCAGTTTGAAGTTCATGGCTGCAGAGAAATCAGTAAGGAAGGGTGGCAGACAGCGTCGTGGGGGAACATCAAAGGATCTGCCTGATGATCTTGCAGAACTTTACAAGACAGATCCTGAAGAGGATTATAATCAGCGCTAGACACGAATCCAATGGATTCGACGCTATTGGGCTGAACAATGGTTCAAGTACAAGTTCGTGACCCAGGAGTACGCTGAGAAGAATGCTATCAAGAGTCCTTGGGGTGATATTCTCTATCGAGGCCTTCCCCCCATGAACAAAGCTGAAGCCATTGCGCAAGAATTCTATCCTTGCATGGTCCGTGGACCACAGCCTGAAGATGCCGACCCATCATCATTGCTCTGGTGTCGTGACGACAATCTCTTCAAGCGCAACTTCCAGTATGCTAAGGCTTCGGCAAAGGAAAACAAGAAGTCATGGGGATTAGACTTCAATTCTGGTCCCTCTGCTCCCCGTGATGGTACATGTGAAGCTGAAGAAAATAGAATTGGCCCCTTTGCAAACCTTGATGGCCTCATCTCATACGTCTTGGTACAAGGTGCCAAAGTGGATCATTCTGACAATGATGTTGATTCTGATGAAGCCCCAGCTCCTCCTCCAAGGCCGCAGAAGCCAAAGAAGATCAAGGCTTCATCATCAGCTGCACCTCCAAAAGCTTCTTGTGTGAAGCCATTGGCCACTTCACCTCCTGAAGATAGTGTGCATTCTGGAGATCTTTCACGCATCTCCAAGAAGACGGAGAAGAAAAATAAAATCGTCAAGAGTACTGATCAGGCTTTGACTCCTGCTGCCATTCTGCGTGATGAGCACATTGATCTGTCCAGCAATGATGATCTTGCAGATGATGCTCTTGAGCAACTAATCAAGAGCAAGGAAGAAGCAGAGATCTTCAATAACTTGCCTCTCTTTGATGTGGCCGTCCTCCATAACTTCATTGATGAATGGTTTGACACACCAAATCTCAGCTTTGATGATCTGCAACTTCCAATTGGCCTCAGCGTTGCCTTCAATGGTGCCATTGCTTCTGAGCTAGCTATTGCTCAGCGCATCATCGAACTGAAGCACAAAATTGACTATGAAAAGGCTCAGTTCAAGAAGCATGTGACCAATATCAGTGTGCAAGATGTCAAGAACTTCAAGATCATGCTTCACGAGCTCAAAGAGGCGTTTCACAAGAAGCGTGAAGAAGCTAGAGGCTCTCGTGAGCGCATGAAAGATCTGGCTGATAAGTGTGCGCTTGCCTACAATGAGGCTGAAAAGCGCAAGGCTCTTGGTCGTCCTGGCATCGACCCCAGGATGGCTGCAAAGAAGAAGAAGAAATCAACTGTCCAACCTGCACCTTCAAGGCAAGATGAACCTCGCATTGTCTTCCCAAGTAGCATGACTGGCTTGAAGCCTAAGGTCACGTCAACCGCTTCAGAACAGAAGAAGACGAGGGCTGCAGAGGTTGAAGCCAGAAAAAGGAAAACCTCAGAAGCCTCTGATGCTGCTCCCTCCAAGAAGAAGCGCAAGACTAAGAAGAATCGGGCTGCTCCCATAGAGCCCCTTGTTGTTGAACCCATCTCAGTGGTTTGTCCTGCATCCGCTACCCAAGAACTACGAATGACTGTTCATGAGCCTGCTTCCACAGAGGATCCTGAAGCTGAAGAGATTCCAGCAGTTGATCTCATCACTGCTGAAGACATTGGTCATCATGACAATGTTGAAGATGATGAAGTTCTTCCTCAAATTGAATACAATGTGGTATCATCGCCTGTTCGTACGAACAGCGAAATCATCAGCATTGGTCGTCCTCTGACGCCAATTGCTCAGGATGCTTCATGGGCTGATCGCCCGCAACAACAAGACTCCCCCAGTACTCCCCAACAACAACAAGCCACACCATCCGCACAAGTTGAAGAGGATGAGGACCTGCCCACTCCATCTCCAAAGGCGTCGCCTGTACTACAAAGGCTTCGCAAAGGACCAAGGCCTCAAGCCCCTCTTCCAAGCATTCTAGAAGGAGAAGTGCACCATCAACCTGTTGCACGTCAAGTGTTTTCAGAAGCCACTCCAACTGTGAATGTCTCCGTGTCTGAAGCCCTAGCTGCTGAAGACAATCCGGCTGCATCAGCCGATGACGAACATCAAGAAGAATGTGTCCCTACACCCCCCATTCCTGAAGAAGCTGTTCATGAAGTGAACGTGTCTGTGCCTGACCCTCCAGCTCAGCAAGTGGAGGTTGAAAACCTTGAGGCTGCCACCACCAACACCAATGAAGCCACTGACATAGTCATGGCTGAAGCTAATGTGGAGCCTGTCCCAAGCACTGTACCAAAAGTCAATGCTGAAAATGCTCCTGAAGCTTCTGTTGTGCAGCCCGAAGCCACTGTTGCTGCCACTGCTCCTGTTCCACCACCAAGGCCCTATACAATCGAGCAAGCATACAACCATGGCGAGCTAATCACAGTAAGATGGCCCGTTCTGGTCCCTCTGCCTAATGTCTATGGTCCTCAATTTGACTATCACATTGAGCATAGGCCTCAGGTCCAGAAGCCAAAGCCAAGACTGCCAAGGTTTCCAGGTACTGCCCCATCTGTCGGGTCCTTCAATGCAAATGGCTTCAAGAGCCACAACACATTCTTTGACAGCTCAAAGAACCCCTACACAAGGCCAAGAATATCATCAGATCGGTTCTGGAGTCATCAACAGCGAAGCTATTACTCCTGTGTTCTGTATGATCAAGGGCGCATTTCCCTCATATGCGCCTCGACACTGAAGCCATTGCTGGACTGCCATGCTTAGAAGAAGCACTTGACTGCTTTCGTGATGCTGGTCTGCTCAGCTTTGTGACAGACAAAGAACATTGGAATGAAGAACTTCTGCTTCAATTCTATGCTACCCTCCACATTCGCGGATATAATAGAGATACAAAGACCTGGGTTCTCGAGTGGATGACAGGAAATGTTCATCATGAAGCCAAAGCTCTTGACATCATTGAGCTTACAGGCCTATCCACTCCCGGAGAGCTATATGAACCTGGTTGCCAAAACCACCGCAATGCACTGGAGAGCATCTTCCATAAGCCAGAACCAAACATGAGCCAGATGTTGAGCATGATGAAGCCTTCACCACATGATGCTGAATATCCAAAGGAGTTCTTTGTTGATGACCTTGAGTATCTGCCACGCACCATATATCACATCATAAGGCGGACTCTGTGGCCGATCAAAGGACATTCCTCAGCTGAAAAACTTGAAGGAGCCATGAAGACATTGGTCTTTTACATCCTCAATGGCATCAGCTTCAATGCACAAGATTTTTTCCTTAGGCAACTGGCTGCGTCAGGATCTGATCTGTTTGGCCTGAAGTTCTACGCTCCATGGGTCATGCGCCTCATCAAGCAACACTCTGCTGTCAACTATCAACCCTCTGCTCGCAATCATGTGATCTTTCTACCAGAGGTTGATATGTCAGTTGAAGCCATATACCCTGAACCTGCCAAGAAGCCTCTTAGTCTTCAAAATGCTGAACACCAAAGCTTCACTCAGCCTATTGAAGGAGTCCAAGCAGTAACTCGTGTCTATCCAATGGCTGGAAACACTCGTCTACCTCATCGAGCGCCAACTGAAGCTACTGAGAGCACTATTGCTCAAAGGCCTCAGAAGTGCTCTCGGGTCCTAAATGACCGAGAACTTCTTGTGGCCCTGCATCAGAAGCAAGATAAGCATCATTTTTGGCTCAAGCGTCAGATGCAAAGCCTCTTGGTGGATGTAAATCACATTCTAAATCTTGCCACCAAGAATGCATTTGTGACTCACGAAACTTGTCGGCAATCATGGAAGAGTTTGACCCTGCTCAGTGCTGAAGCAAATCTTCAAGACGATGGCTTCACTGAAAGATTCAAGTTTGACTCCACTCCTCCACGGAATGCTGTCCTACGTAGAACACCATCTCTTGAAGACTCTGACTATTCTTCCTCCGCGGCAACTGTAAATGCCAATGTGATCGATGATGAAGACGATGCAAATTCACCACCCCCTACTTCTGCACGCATTGACACTGCACCAAGTTCGTCTGCACCGCCAACCAACAACGACAACCCTGCTGCTTCACCTACTCCTCAAGAGGACAAGTAGATGCTCTATATCTTCAAACCTTTTTGGTCATTCCTGACAAAAGGGGGAGAAGCATATGAGTTGATAGTCTTCAAGCGGGTTCATAAGGGCGGTTGCTTTATATTTTTGCCTAGTGCTTACAACTCTTGCTTTTGATACACTTCGTTCTTTGAGTTGTAACACTTAAACTTGATGGTCGTCTGCTACTTATTTGCATTTCCACGTGCCATGATAACTTCCGCACATAGATCATTCTGCAGACGTCCATTTTTCATTATGCATGTCATTCTCTTAGCTATATCATTTTGTGCATGATGAATTATCTTCATAAGTTGAAGAGGATCTCCACAAGTACAACCTGCCATGTGCATTTGCATTCCAAAAGCAAATTATTTATATGCACATCTTCAGGGGGAGCCCTTGCCACTTATGAAGACAATACGCTATCCTTTACAATTTCACATACTTCCTTCCCGTTGAAAACTTCAACCAGTTTGTCATCAATCACCAAAAAGGGGGAGATTGTAAGTGCATCTAGTGCCACCCCTAGTTGGTTTTGGAGTATTGACGACAAAGTTGGTTGAGGGACTAATGCGTTTGTGAGAATTGCAGGATAACGCAGGTAGTGTCCCTCATTGATTCGGTTTACCTATCGGAGATGACCCCTAAAAATGTATGAAGACATTGAAGACAATGGTGGTGTGTGAAGATGTTCACATTGAAGACTATGACATGAGAAGACATTGAGTGAAGACTATGGAGCGCGAAGACTGAGTTATTTCGTTGTTTCCTTTTCTTCTGTGTTGAGTCATAGGAACCACCGTACTGTTAAGTGGGGTCCAAGTGAACTAAGTCAGAGTGACTGAAGTGATGCTCAACCAAAATCCTATGTCTTCGAGCGAAGACAATGAGAGCAAATCTTATCCAGAGCTGGATGAGTCAGCTTTGCTTGTAGCCCAAGTAAAGTTGCCGTGTGTGTTTGAAATCTGACCGTTGGAACACGTGTCAGTTCCTTAGTGACCCAGGGTCATTTTGGACATATCAGGTCGGGCTGCCTTGTGGCTATAAATAGCCCACCCCCTACACCATAAATTGGTGGCTGCTCAGAGTTAGTTTACGGCTTTTGTCGTTTTGAGAGCAACCCACCTCGAAGCCTTTGAGAGAGAAATCCTTGCGAGGACAAAGCCCAAACACCCAGAGCCAAAGAGTGTTAGGCATCACTGAAGTCTTTCTGTCTGTGTGACCTGAAGACTTATTACACTTGAGGACTGTGTACCCTCCAGCCGGTTAGGCGTCACGTTCTGAGCATCCAAGAGTCATTGTGGATTGCCGGTGAACGAAGTCTGTGAAGGTTCGGAAGTCTACCTTGAAGACTTACTAGAGTGATTGGGTGAGGACTGTGTGTCCTTAGCTCAAGGGGAATAAGGTGAAGATGCGGTCTTCTGAGTTGAATCTCAGCCTCCCTAACCAGACGTACAGTTGTCACAGCAACTGGAACTGGTCCAACAAATCATGTGTCTTCAACAAGTGACTGGTTCTATCCCTTCCCTCCTGTACTTTGAGTTTGTCTTCGTGAAGTCATTGCTTATCTGTCTTATCTGTTTGACTTCATTGCTTGACTACTATTATTGATTGGCTTCATACTATCTTCCATCCTGATCCTTACTACATAGTTGCTATTAGTCTTCGTACGTTAACACCATTGCATACTTGACTATGGCTTGCTTGTTGTAGTTTATCTTCCGCTGCATATCAATTAGGTCATTTCTATTGTTTGTCTTCGAAACTTCCACGTTTTGAAGTCTTTGATAAAAATCGCCTATTCACCCCCCCTCTAGTCGATAACTAGCACTTTCAAGGGTTCAACAATAGCAGCTTCTTCAGCACTAGCGGCTGGAATGTCTTCATGAATAGACGAGGTGGGATGAGTTTCTTCAGAGCCCATTTGAACAGTTGGTGCAGGGGACTGAGGTATTTGTTGAAGTGGGGTGAAGAGTGGAGTATTGGGGTGCTGACTTTCCCAAAAGTCATCATTCATCACTAGCGTTGTGCAGCCAATGTCCACGTCTTCATCTTCAATTTCTTCAATGCCAGCCTCTTCAGCTGTGAACTGAGGCATTGGCGAGGAAGCAACAGGTGTTGAAGGGATCGCATCCACTTTAATTTCTTCATCAACCTGCTCTGACGAAGCAGCAGATTGAGGTTCTTCATTGGATCCGCTTGGGATCACATATTCCTCACCAAAAGGAACAAGGTCCTTTGATGACATGGTGGAAATTGGAACAACATCAATTGGATTTTCAATAGAGCTTGTCAGAGGCTTCATCTTCTTTGGAGCTGAAGATTCTGAAGCACTGGATGCTTTCCTTTTCTTCACTGCAGCTTGCTCTGCAGCCTTGGTCTTCTTCACATCGAATGCACATGGAAGAATTGGAGTTGGGGTAGGCGCAGATGGAACTGAGGTTTCTGTTTGAATTTCCTCAGGCGCAACTAATGCAGTTGCCCTGACTTCTTCAGTTTCTTCAGGTGCACCACTAGTGGATGCCCTGAAAATTTCTTCAGCGACTGGAATGGAGTCATCAGCCCTGGAACTAGCATTTTCTTCAGCAGCCTGAATGTCATCAGCGGTGCTGGCATGTTCTTCAGTTGGCTGGGCAGACGCTGCAGCTTGAGGAATTTCTTGTTGTGATGGGGCTGCAACATTTGTGAATTTCTCAGTTAGTTTCACAAACCTGACTTTGGCTCCTTGCCAATCAGCATAGTAAGCATTGAAATCATCGCTGAGGGCTTCGATTTTAGCTTGAATCTTGAGGAGTTCATCAGGTGTCATATTGACAACGTTATTCTTCAGGAACTTTGCTTTTCTGAACTGAGTTTTCTTGATCTGCCTGGCCTTCTCAAACTTCCATTTCTCTTCAGTGATGAAATGGGTCAGCATGTGACTTTGACCAGGAGTCAACTTGAAATCAGGCATAGGAGTATTTGGATCCTTGTGCCAGAGATCAATGTAATCAAGGATCGCCCTTGGATCCAAAAGCAGTGGCACATTTGTGCCTTTGGCTCTAGCGGCCCTTTCTTGTCGGTCTCTGATGATTTCTGCAAGTTCATCATCATCAGCTTCATCGTCAGATGGCACGTGGAAGGCAACCTGTTTCTTCTTCGGACTTGGCCGAGGACCTCGACCAGCCGTTGCCTTAGTCTTCAACAGAGTGGGGCCCGATGAAGATTTTGGTGCAACTGAGGAACTTGCTGAGGCACCAGAGGCAATAGAGATGCATGTTGTCCTTTGGCACGTGGCCAGATGCACAGGTGTTGAGGACTTTGCCGGAGCAGCTGGGGACTTTGGAGGAGGAGCAGTAGTTGGTACTGGCCATGAGGGCTTTGAAGAATCTGGCCGTGAGGGCTTTGAAGATTCTGGCCGTGAGGGCATTGCTGAGGAACTTGGCCGTGAGGGCATAGTTGGTGAAGCACTTGGCTTGTGAGCAGGCTTCTTTGCCATTGATTTTCTTGGCTTGACAGAGGCCTCAGTGGCAGTAGCAGCAGTAGAGTCTTCATTGAATTTCCTCATTGCTTCCTTGGCTTGTCTTTCCAACTTAGCTTGGCGTTTGGCCCATTCTTCAGGAAAGTCCTCACCATGCTTGATGCTGGTGGGGTTAGCCACTTGGCCAGGTGCCAATGGAGCTCTTGGGCATGGAGGATTAAGTGCGAATTTCTTCATATACTTTGGAGTCACATATCTGTACTCCCTCCATTCTCTTGCCCATCTCCGTTCAATTTTCTGTATGCGCACCTTGCACTGTTTTTTATTTTCCTTTCCGCACTTAGCCTCATCAGGTGTGCAATAATCAACATAAATTGGCTCAGGTATTTCAAAAGCAGTCATGACCTCAGGTTTCTTTCCTCCTTTCTGCGGCTTCTTACCATCAGCCATATTCTTCAGATGAGGAATTTGAACAATCGAATTCTCTGAAGAAGTGTGTAACTTTTCTTCGAGGAACGCTGCAAATGAGTTAAGTTGATGAGAACCTAGTGATTCAGCAGCGGACATGAGTACCTGTGAACAGAGTATAGTTGCGAGGAATTTGGAGAGGTCATATGCGTTCTCAGAAGATTTTTCAAAAAGAACAAGTTTGAGGAATTTGACCAGATTAGCCTTGAAGAATTTCACTAAGCGTTCTTTGTCTTAGGTTCCAGAGTTGTATAGATTGAGGATCCACACAATTGAGGAATCTTGAAGAAAAATGGTGCTTAGAGAAACGAATCAATAACAGATGACTAGTGATGTGTTTTGTGTGTGAGGATTTGAAGAATAAAACACATTTGAAGATTTTGTTGTGAAATTTTGAATCAAAAGGGGTAGTAAAAGTAACTTTTAATTTACCCTAGATGAAGAACACGACAAACTGAGAAGCAGAATAGTGAAGCTCGGTAGTGTAGATTTCCACGCCCTAACTTGGCGGAGGAAGTCAGCTACGGCGACGACGGAGTGAAGATTTCCACGGTCGGCGCGAGTACAACGGCGACGAGGTCGAGGCAGTGAAGCTCTTCCTCACCGGCGACGATGGAGTAGCGGCAGCGCTAGGGTTTGAGGAGCTCGAGCGAGAGAGAGAGAGCGGCCGAGCGGAGTAAAGGAAGTGAGGAAGGGGAGAGGGGGTATTTATAGTCGCAGTGAAAAACTGTTCGCCCGAAGATTTTGGATGAACCTGCCCCTGACCCTTCTCCTTCGCTTGACATGTGTCACCCACGTACTGAGAAGTGGAGATCGTGTTAGATCGTGGGTGAATAGATAAGTCTATCGTGGGATCCGGAACAGTTTGAGCGGTAAAACCGAAAATTTGGATAAGATTAGTTTTAAAGTTCCGTTCGCAAATTCTTCAGCTATCAAGGACACAGTGAAGATTTTGAACGAGTTTCAAATAGAACGCACATGAAGAATTTGTGAATAGACTGGGTTGAGTATAGCATAGAGGGGGAAGGGTCCGATCACATTCACTTAGTAGAAAAATGCAACTTGAAGAATTAGCCATAAGTGAATGCCGTATAGGACTTAAACTCATATATATATATCGCCAATGAAGAAAAACGATGGAGACATTGAAGATTTTGCAAAGTTGAAGAATTTGAAAAACTGAAGAATTTCAAAAACTGAGGAATTTCAAAAATTAAGATTTTCAACTTTGGTGGTGGCGTGACCCACCATATAAGAATGATGATTTCAGACACCACGTACAATTGTCGTAGGGTTCTGAGAATCAAATTCTTCATTAATTTCTTCACACTTAGAGTGTTATTCTTCATTGATTGAAGCAAAACGTTTCTTCATGTGTTGCACATCTAAGTCATCAATTTTGCATAAGTGTCAGGATGTGTGTCCTTTTCAGAGAACATTTGAAGATTCTAAGATATTTAGCTCACACCGCAAGTTGCTAAATCTCTTCTCATCCAAGGGCTTTGTGAAGATATCGGCTAGCTGTTCTTCAATCTTCACGTTCTCGATGGAGATGTTGCCCTTCAACACATGATCGCGAAGAAAATGATGATGAATCTGAATGTGCTTTATCTTCGAGTGCTGAACTGGGTTGTGAGCAATCTTGATTGCAGTCTCATTGTCACAGAGGAGAGGCACATTCTTCACCTTGATGCCATAGTCCTTGAGGGTTTGCTTCATCCATAGTAGTTGAGCACAGCACGAACTAGCAACAATGTACTCAGCCTCTGCAGTAGACAGTGATACGCAGTTCTGTTTCTTCGAGGACCAACAGACCAAAGATCGTCCGAGGAAATGACAAGTACCAGATGTTGACTTGCGGTCCACACGATCACCAGCATAGTCAGAGTCAGAATATCCAATGAGATCAAAAGTAGAGCCCTTGGGGTACCATAATCCTAGTGTTGGTGTGTGAGCTAGATACCGAAGAATATGCTTCATAGCCTTATGGTGTGATTCCTTCGGTGCAGCTTGAAATCGGGCACACATGCAAACACTAAGCATTATATCTGGCCTAGATGCACATAAGTACAATAATGAACCAATCATGGAGCGGTATACCTTGTGATCGAAGTCAATACCATTTTCATCAGTGCATAGATGGCCATTTGTGGGCATAAGAATTTTGACGCCTTTGCAGTCTTGCATGCCGAATTTCCTCAGAACTTCCTTGAGGTATTTCTCCTAAGATATGAATATGCCATTGTGCTGTTGATGAATTTGAAGACCTAAAAAGAATTTCAACTCTCCCATCATAGACATTTGATATTCTTCACTCATCATATAGGCAAATTCATCACTATAACGTTGGTCAGTACAGCCAAAGATAATATCATCAACGTATATTTGGCACACAAACAGTTCACCATCATAAGATTTAGTAAAGAGAGTAGGGTCGAGTGAACCGGGTGTGAAGCCATTCTTCATGAAGAATTCCTTCAAAGTGTCATACCACGCCCGAGGGGCTTGTTTGAGGCCATACAGGGCCTTGTTGAGTCTGTAGACTTTGTCAGGATTCTTTGGATCTTCAAAACCTGGGGGTTGAGCAACATATACTTCTTCCTCAAGCTTACCATTGAGGAATGCACTTTTCACATCCATTTGTTGTAAGATAATATTATGATGGTTAGCATAAGCAAGTAATATGCGAATAGCCTCAAGTCTAGCAACAGGTGCAAAAGTTTCATCAAAATCAATTCCTTCAACCTGTGTGTAGCCTTGAGCTACAAGTCGTGCCTTATTCCTTACTACAAGGCCATTTTCATCTTGCTTGTTGCGGTAGATCCACTTTGTGCCGATGATATTATGCTTGCAAGGATCTGGACGTTTGACCAGTTCCCATACATTGTTGAGATCGAACTGATGTAATTCTTCTTGCATGGCCTGAATCCACTCAGGCTCTAGAAATGCTTCATCTACCTTAGTGGGCTCTGTAATAGAGACAAAAGCATAGTGCTAGAGACAAAAGCATAGTGCCCACAAAAGTTAGATAAATGTGAAGCTTTTGAGCGTGTGAGAGGACCTGGCGCTCGAATGTCATCGATGATCTTTTCAACTTGCACTTCTTTTGCAATGCGAGGATGAGCTGGTTGTCGTTGAGGGATTTGATCAGCATTTTCTTCAGCACCATTTTCTTCAGCATTTTCATCAGGTGCACCAGCTCGGTTTTCTTCATGTTCTGGAATGAATTCTTCAACAGATTCTTCGGTAGGAATAACATCCTCAGTGGCCTTGAACTTGATAGAATCCTCAGGTTCTGGTTCATCTATCACAGAAGGTAGGTGCTCTCTTTGCGAGCCATTAGTTTCATCAATCGCACATCTACAGTTTCAACAACCTTGTGAAGAACGTTGTTGAAGACTCTGTAGGTGTGCGAGTCCTTTCCGTAACCAAGTATAAACACTTCATGTGCTTTCGGTGCAAATTTAGCATTGTGATGAGGACTCTAATCCAACATTTAGCACCGAAGACTTTGAAATAACTCACATTGGGTTTCTTGTCAGTGAGGAGTTCATAGGCAGTTTTCTTGAAGAATTTGTGAAGATATACCCGATTGATGATGTGGCACGTAGTATCAATTGCATCAATCCAAAAACGACGAGGAGTTTTGTATTCATCAAGCATAGTGCGAGCCATTTCAGTGAGGGTTCTGTTCTTGCGCTCCACGACGCCATTCTGCTGAGGAGTATAAGGAGCAGATAACTCATGAGTAATACCAAGTTCATCAAGATAGCCATCAAGACCGGAATTCTTGAACTCGGTTCCATTGTCAGTTCTGATGTGCTTGATCTTCACACCAAAGTTGGTTGAAGCCCTCGAGGAAAATCGTTTGAAGATTTCCTGCACTTCATGTTTGTAAGTGACAATGTGTACCCGTGTGTAACGAGAATAGTCATCAACAATAACAAAGCCATATAGAGATGCATCATTTGAAACAGCAAAATAGAGATTAGGACCAAAGAGATCCATGTGAAGCAATTCAAATGGACGAGTAGTGGTCATGATAGTCTTCGCTGGATGCTTGGCCTTTGTCATCTTTCCAGCTTCACAAGCTCCGCATAAGTGATCCTTGAGGAATTTGACATTCTCAATGCCAATGACATGCTTCTTCTTCGCAAGCGTGTTTAGATTCCTCATGCCAGCATGACCAAGTCGTCGATGCCATAGCCAGCCTTCTGAAGCTTTTGCAAGTAAGCACACAGCTGGTTGTGGTCCTGTAGATAAATCAACAATATACATATCTCCTCTCCTAAATCCTTCGAAGACTTTGGAATGGTCAACTTCCATGATCACAACACAACGATACTTGCCAAAGACAACAACCATATCAAGATCACAAAGCATTGAGACAGACATGAGGTTGTATCCTAAGGACTCGACAAGCATGACTTTGTCCATGTGTCGATCCTTTGAGATCGCAACCTTACCTAGACCCAATACCTGACTTTTGCCTTTGTCAGTGAAGATGATGTGCTTCAGATGTGATGGTGATAAAGGAGCATCCATCAATAGACTCATGTCACCCGTCATGTGATTTGTACATCCACTATCTAGAACCCACTCGTTGGCTTTGGGCTGATCATCCTGCAGATGAATTAGTGCAACTTACGATCTCATATACTTCATTAGTGAAGAATATGATATCAAGTTCATCAGATGAATTTCATCAAGCAGTAAGACAGATATTTCAATATGAGGACGTGTGAAATGAAAGTTCATTTCATCATGATTCGCCTGCGTCCTTTCAGATATTTTTGTCAGGCCTCCAGCAAATTCTTCAGACGTTTAAAGCATGTCTGGAGACTTGACCCTGCATAAGAGGTTAGTTCTTTTTCTTCACCACCCACATCTGAAGGGGTGGCAAAGAGTTCATCACTCTGTGAGCACCATATGAGAAAGGTGGCATTGAGGCCAATCCATTTTGTTTCTCATAAGAGGGGTTAGGGTAAGCATATGAATAAGCAGAGAAATTCTTCGAGGACTTATGAACATAATGATTTGAAGAATAATGCACATATTCATAGCCCTTAGCTCTACCCTGCGAAACAGAGGGGTTAGCACGATGATGATCATATGAGGACTTTGATCCATTTGAGGAATTTGATCCATGTGAAGAATTAGGTCCATATGAAGAATTGGATCTGGGGTTCCTGTTCTTCATAGGTGGTGTCATGAGGACATTCACCTGAAGACTTCCAACATAACTTTTGGGAACCCAGATTTTCTTCATAGGGGAACTGTTCCTGCAGTTAGTGCCAACATATCAAGCAAATACTTCACCATTCTGATTTTTGAACAGTTTATAGTTGGAGTCAAATGACTCATCAGAAGAACGAGAAGATTCACATGTAAAGCCAGATAAGTTAGATGGATCAACTGGAGGTCCCTTTGCAGCAACCCATGAGGTTTTGGGGTACTGCTCAGGCTTCCAATATGTTCCATCATCATTGAGTCTCCTCTCAAAGGCAATACCCTCTTTCCTAGGGTTTCTGTTGAGGATCTGCTTTTTGAGCACATCACAAAGAATCTGATGCCCTTTGAGGCTTTTGTACATGCCTGTCGTGTACAATTCCTTTAGCCCTACATCGTTAGTGATACTAGCAATGTCCTCAGATGAGGAATTAGTGATAGCAGAGGCAGGTGAAGAATTTGTAACAATTGAAGCATTTGAACATTCAGGTGAAGAATTAGCAGATTCACGTTCAATGCACTTTAAGCATGGAGGAACAAATTCTTCTTGAGTAGCGCTGATTTGTTGAGCAAGTAATGAATCATGATCCTTCAGAAGATCTTCATAACTTACTCTTAGCTTTTCAAGATCTTGCTTTCTTTGAAGAAATTCATAGGAAAGCTTCTTGTGATCAGATAAGAGAGTGTTATGATGACTTTGAAGGTTGTCAAACTTAGACTGAAGTCTCTGAAGATTTTCAGTTAAGTCTTTAGTGCGGTCCATTTCATCACCCAACATGTCATCACTTTTGTCTAGCATGTTTTGAAGTTTTCCAATAGCCTTTTGTTGTTTCACATCAATCTTAGCAAGTTTAGAGTAACTCGGCTTAAGATTTTCATCAGATTCATCCTCACTTGATTTAGAGGAGGGGTATTTTGTTACCTTGGCACCTTTTGCCATGAAGCAATAGGTGGGAGCGTAGTCATCATTGTCTTTGTCAGCCTTGTTGGTGCGGTCAATTTCTTGAGAGTTGAAGATAGACTTGCTGACAAAAGCAGTAGCGAGAGCCAGACTCGCCACACCAGACTCGGACTCCTCAGAAGCCTCCTCTTCCTCATGTTCCTCAGATTGAGCTTCAGAGTCCATTTCCTTGCCAATGAATGCCCGAGCCTTCTTGGAGCTGCTCTTCTCGTGAGATGAAGACTTCGAGGATTTTGATGATGAAGTTTTGAAGATTTCTTCTTCTTCTTAGCGTCATCAGAACTATAATCCTTGTATTTCTTCTTCTTTAATTCCTTTTCCCATTGAGGACAATCCTGAATATAGTGACCAGGTTTCTGGCATTTGTGGCAAAGTCTTCTCTTATAGTCACTTGATGAGGAATCACTGCTTCTTGAGGATTTTCCAAAGCGACCACGTCTTGAGAACTTCTGGAACTTCTTCACGAGCAGTGCTAGCTCCTGGCTCAATTCTTCAGGATCACCGAGGCTACTACCAAAGTCTTCACATTCAGATTCAGACACAGCCTTGGCCTTCAGGGCACGTGTTTTGCCATAGCTTGAACCATAGAGATCTCTCTTTTCAGCAAGCTGGAACTCATGAGTATTTAGCCTCTCGAGGATATCAGCTGGATCTAGTGACTTGTAATCAGCTCGCTCTTGAATCATCAGTGCCAGAGTATCAAATGAGGAATCTAGCGATCTCAGCAATTTCTTCACCACCTCATGGTCGGTGATGTCAGTGGCGCCAAGCGCTTGAAGCTCATTTGAGATGTCAGTGAGGCGATCGAAGGTTTGCTAAACATTTTCATTGTCGAGTCTTTTGAAGCGGTTGAAGAGATTGCGAAGAACGTCAACACGAGAGTCACGTTGAGTTGAGACTCCTTCGTTTACTTTGGAGAGTGAGGGAGTCCTGGATTAGGGGGTGTCCGGATGGCCGGACTATGACCTTCGGCCGGACTCCCGGACTATGAAGATACAAGATTGAAGACTCCGTCCCGTGTCCGGATGGGACTTTCCTTGGTGTGGAAGGCAAGCTTGGCGATACGATATGAAGATCTCCTCCCATTGTAACCGACTTTGTATAACCCTAGCCCTCTCCGGTGTCTATATAAACCAGAGAGTTTTAGTCCATAGGACGAACAACAATCATACCATAGGCTAGCTTCTAGGGTTTAGCCTCTCTGATCTCGTGGTAGATCTACTCTAGTACTACCCATATCATCAATATTAATCAAGCAGGAGTAGGGTTTTACCTCCATCGAGAGGGCCCGAACCTGGGTAAAAACATCGTGTCCCTTGTCTCCTGTTACCATCCGCCTAGAAGCACAGTTCGGGACCCCCTACCCGAGATCCGCCGGTTTTGACACCGACATTGGTGCTTTCATTGAGAGTTCCTCTGTGTCGTCGCCTTTAGGCCCGATGGATTCTTCGATCGTCAATCACGTCGCGGTCCAGGGTGAGACCTTTCTCCCCGGACAGATCTTCGTATTCGGCGGCTTCGCACTGCGGGCCAACACATTTGGCCATCTGGAGCAGATCGAAAGCTACGCCCCTGGCCATCAGGTCAGGTTTGGAAGCTTAAATTACACGGCCGACATCCGCGGGGACTTGATCTTCGATGGATTCGAGCCATGGCTGAGCACGCCGCACTGTCACGATGGACATGATTTAGCTCTGCCGCCGGACAACGCCTAGAGCGTCGCTCAGGTGTCCACTCTGACCACTAGCTCGGAGTCTACTGCGCTAGTTGGGGATGGACAGTTGGACGCCACCCCGGGAGCCGCAATCTCTACGGTGATAGAGCCGAATACCAGCCTAGTCCTTTGTAGGGCCCGTGACTCTAAGGTGCCGGACTCCATTCCAGACTCCGTATATCACGCACCTCTTCCGATCGAACCCGATTGGGCTCCGATCATGGAGTTCACCGCCACGGACGTCTTTCAGCAGTCGCCCTTTGGCGATATCCTGAATTCACTAAAGTCTCTCTCTTTGTCAGGAGAGCCCAGGCCGAACTATGGTCAGCAGGGTTGGGATACGGACAACGAAGAAATTCGAGGCCCACCCACCACCCACTTCGTAGCCACTATCGACGATTTAACCGACATGCTCGACTTCGACTCCGAAGACATTGACGGTATGGATGCCGATGAAGGAGACGACCAAGAACCAGCACCTATAGGGAACTGGAAAGTCACCTCGTCATATGACATATACATGGTGGACACCCCCAAAGCAGGGGATGGCAAGGAAAAACGGAGGATGACCCCTCCAAGAAGCAACCCAAGCGCCAACGTCAGCGGCGCCGCTCTAAGTCCCGCCAAAGCAAAAACGGCAATTCTGGCACCGGAGATAACAACACACCGGACAGTGCCGAAGACAACCCCCTCCAGCAGGATTCAGTGCAGGAGGACGAAGGAGCCAGCCCTCATGAGAGAGCGGCCGACAGAGAGGTTGAGGATGACAACTATATGCCTCCCTTCGAAGACGAGGCAAGCCTCGACGACGACGAATTCGTTGTGCCAGAGGATCCCGTCGAACAAGAGCGTTTCAAACGCAGGCTTATGGCCACGGCAAGCAGCCTCAAGGAAAAACAACAGCAACTTAGAGCTGACCAAGACTTGCTAGCCGACAGATGGACCGAAGTCCTGGCGGCCGAAGAGTATAAACTCGAACGCCCCTCCAAGAGCTACCCAAAGCGCAGGCTGCTACCCCAACTTGAGGAGGAAGCAACTAAACCTACATCACCAGCGTACGATGCGCCCGATCGGCCACCCCGTGGCCGCGATAGAGAGGCCTTCAGGCCCTCGACCCAAGCCGCACCCCGGCACCGCTCAAAACATACCAGAGTACGGGGAGACGCAACAGACCTGCAAGACATATTGGATAATAAGGCAAGGAAAACAAGATCGATCTACGGATTGCATGGGTGCCCCGCTTCACGTGACGCTAGCCGTCACGCCGGACATGATAAGTATGGCCAGGCCGAATACAACAGACCAAGCTCATCCGAGCTGCGTCGTGATATAGCCCAGTACAGGGGCGCCGCACACCCACTATGCTTCACAGACGAAGTAATGGATCATCAAATCCCCGAGGGCTTTAAACCCGTAAACATCGAATCATACGATGGCACAACAGATCCTGCGGTATGGATCGAGGATTAACTCCTTCATATCCACATGGCTCGTGGTGATGATCTACACGCTATCAAATACCGCCTGCTCAAGCTTAAAGGACCAGCTCGACATTGGCTTAACAGCCTACCAGCAGAGTCAATTAGTTGTTGGCAGGACCTGGAATCCACATTCCTTGACAACTTCCAGGGCACTTATGTGCGACCACCAGACGCCGATGACCTAATCCACATAATCCAGCAGCCAGAGGAATCGGCCAGACAATTCTGGACACGGTTCCTAACCAAGAAAAATCAAATAGTCGACTGTCCGGACGCCGAGGCCCTTGCAGCCTTCAGGCGCAACATCCAAGACGAATGGCTTGCCTGGCACCTAGGACATGAAAAGCCAAAATCTATGGCAGCCCTCACGACACTCATGACCCGCTTTTGTGCAGGAGAAGATAGCTGGCTAGCTCGTAGCAATAACATAACCAAGAGCCCTGGCAATTCGGATACCAAGGACATCAACGGCAGGTCACGTCGCAACAAGCATAAGCGCCGCATTAACGGCGACAATACTGAAGATACGGCAGTCAATGCCAGATTCAAAGGCTATAAACCCGGTCAGCGGAAGAAGCCATTCAAAAGAAACCCTCCGGGCCCATCCAGCTTAGACCGGATACTCGATCGCTCATGCCAGATACATGGCACCCCCGAACAGCTAGCCAACCACACAAACAGGGATTGTTGGGTGTTCAAGCAGGCAGGCAAGTTAAGTGCCGAAACTAGAGACAAGGGGCTGCATAGCGATGACGAGGAGGAGCCCCGGCCGCCGAACAACAGAGGACAGAAGGGATTCCCCCCGCAAGCTCGGACGGTGAACATGATATATGCAACCCACATCCCCAAAAGGGAGTGGAAGCATGCTCTCAAGGACGTCTATGTGTTGGCGCCAGTCGCCCCAAAGTTCAACCCGTGGTCCTCCTGCCCGATCACTTTTGATCAAAGGGACCACCCCACTAGCATCCGTCACGGCGGATTCGTTGCATTGGTCCTAGACCCAATTGTCGACGGATTTCACCTCACCAGAGTCCTAATGGACGACGGCAGCAGCCTGAACCTGCTTTATCAGGATACAGTGTGAAAAATGGGCATCGATCCCTCAAGGATTAAACCCACAAAGACAACCTTCATAGGCATCATACCAGGTGTAGAAGCCAGTTGTACAGGCTCGGTTACACTCGAAGTGGTCTTCGGATCCCCGGATAATTTCCTAAGCGAAGAATTAATCTTCGACATAGTCCCATTCCGCAGTGGCTATCACGCCCTGCTCGGACGAACCACATTTGCAAAATGCAACGCGGTGCCGCACTACGCATATCTCAAGCTCAAGATGCCAGGACCTCGCGGAGTCATCACGGTAAATAGAAACACCGAACGCTCTCTCCGAACGGAGGAGCACACGGCAGCCCTGGCAGCGGAAGTACAGAGTAGCCTCTCATGGCAATTCTCCAATCCAGGTGTCAAACGTCCAGACAACGTCAAGCGAGCCTGAAGTAACCTACAACAAATCCGGCTGGCACGTTCCGAGCAAGCATAGTAGTGCGGCCCCAACCCCAGCCCTCGCCAAATGGTGATATCGGTACCACGTGTACATAATTACTCCTTAGAGATACCATGGGCATAAGGGGCTCCCTATTCCGCCGTTTCCTTTTTACACACTTTCAGGACCCAACTATTTGGAAGGCCTGTCCGGCAATACACTTGCCGAACACATGATGCAACAGCCAGGGAGAGAACAAGCCGCATCAAATGTCCAGGTGGTCTATATAATGAGCTTAATACCTGTTTTACTTAAAATCCCGCAGCTTGCCCCTGGAGGGGAACATGTCAAATAATCCCATCTCTTGCTTATCGCACTACTTGTATCGTTCTGCTTTCGTAGCAGCCCTTTTTTAATAAACAATACATAGCTCTTATCTATTATTGTACTCATCTATTTTCTATATACACAAATATGTTCAGTCATGACATTCTGCAACCGTACACTTTGGTACGGACAATACACCAGGGGCTTAAAAACACCCCATAACATGGTGTGAGAAGACCGAACACTCTCATGAGTGCGACACCCCGAACTTATAGCACTATATGCATCGGCTCCGAATCATGTCTTTGGTCAATAGTTGGGTTTGCCCGGCTCCCATGTTTTGGTACCTTACGTTCCGCAATGTTGGCTAAGGTAGCACTAGGAGAACTACTGCGATTGTGCCCCAGCTGAGCTGGGTTAACACCTCAGTAGAGAAAGCTAAAACTGACCGTCATGATAGTGCGAGAGACCAGTCGCTGTTCACGAGGTTTTTTGAGTCCTTAAAGACTTATGCCGCTTAGAGCGAGGAACCGGACTTATTCGGCCTAGGCGTGGATAGCGCCCCGAACTCGGTCTTCTGAATTCTAGGGGCTTCGCCGAAATTTAAAATTATAGAATTCTATGGCTAAGTGAGAGTGATAAAGCATTATAAGTCCGACGGCCTGGTTCGTTGTTCTGAGCGCCTCCCTAGATGGACCCAAGAATGGGAACAAGAGTGCTTAGGTTTATCCCGAACACCCCAGCACTCGTGGCATGGGGGTTGAAGCCGACGACTTGCATCTCTCAGATTTTATAAACGGCCACACAAAAGGTAATATTTTAAATTAACAAGCGTTGCTTAACGCACATGAACAAAGTTTTTAGCGTACATGATAACAAATGCGAGTCTACTCAAAAATTACATCTTTGGAGCACTCATCCGCTATACGGCGGGCACCCTTCAGGACGCCCTTATAATACATCTCGGGCGTGCGGTACTCCTTGCTCAGCGGTGGCGCATCCGTCAAAAGCTTCACCGCGTCCAGCTTGCCCCAGTGCACTTTAGCACGGGCAAGGGCCCGACGGGCACCTTCAATGCAGACGGAGCGCTTGATGACCTCAATCCACGGACAAACGTCCACCAGCCGCCGCACCAGATCGAAGTAGCTCCCAGGCATGGCTTCCCTAGTCCATAGTCGAACTATGAGGCCCTTCATGGCCTGTTCGGCCACCTTGTGGAGCTCGACCAGCTGCTTCAGCTGGTCGCTCAGGGGCACCGGATGCTCGGCCTCAGCATACTGAGACCAGAACACCTTTTCCGTCGAGCTCCCCTCCTCGGCTCAGTAGAACGCGGCAGCATCGGACACACTATGGGGCAGATCGGCGAATGCTCCTGGAGAGCTCCCGATTCGGGTAAGTAATAAATAATTTACTTTTACATGCTTGCTTTGCATAAAGAATGCCTTACCCGCCGCTATTTTCTTTATCGCCTCAATCTCCTGGAGGGCCTTCTGGGCTTCGGCCTTAGCGTTTTTGGCACTCTCAAGAGCCAACGCGAGCTCAGATTCTCGAGTCTTCGAGTCACGCTCCAAACTCTCGTGTTTTTCCACGAGAGCCTGGAGCTCTTGCCGCACCTCCGCCACCCGCGCCTCCTGCTTCTCTCGCTCGGTGCGCTCCAAGGCCGCACTGTTCTCGGCCTTGGACACTGCCTCCTTCAGGGTCGCCACCTCAGTCGTGGCCCCTACAACATTTACGTTGGTCCTGTCATTATTTGCAACCAAGTATTTCTATATACATTTACATGCGGTACTACGTACCCTCTTTATCCTCGAGCTGCTTCTTAGCACGGCCGAGCTCGCTCTCGGATCGCTCGAGGCTTTCCTTCAATGCATTGACCTCTGCAGTCAGTGCGGCAGAGGTCAGCAGCGCAGCCTGCATTCCCATATTGACATATTTTTTAGACTCCTGCGTATATATTTTTAGATCCTCAGCTCGGCTTTTCTTTCTGAACGCCGAACTGAGCATCAGGGGCTACTGTCTATGCGGTAACATTTTTATATGTTTTTGAACACATACCTCAAAGCCCGTTAATAGGCTTGTACAGGCTTCTGTTAGCTCGCTCTTGGCGGACTGAACCTTCTGAATCACCGCACTCATAACAGCGCGGTGTTCCTCATTGATGGAGGCGCCGTTAAGCACCTCCAGCAAATTGTCCGGTGCCTCCGGATGGACGGAGGTCGCCGGTGTCGTAGGCTTGCCCTTCTTATGAAGGTGCCACCTGTCGGACTCTGGAACCATTGATGGTTCCGGAGTAGTGTCCGGCCCGGGGCCAGACTTGGATCCCTCCGGGGCTTTACACCCTTTGGGCCTGGAGTCCGGGAGGTCGCCTTGCGGCGCCTCCAGGACCACCTCCTCCTGGTTTAGTCCCTTTCGGGACTCCACCTCGGCATCGTTCGCAGGGAGAGGGGAGGAGGCCGTCGGAAGTGAAGCGCTATTCACATCCGACGAATCCAAGGAGTCGCTCGTCGAATCGTTGAGCTGAGCCTTGGGCGGACTACATGATCAAATATGGCGTCAGCAAATGCCAAATAATGGAGGGGCATCATAAGTTATTCGGATGACCGGATGCTTACGATTTTGCTAGGGGCTTGACCCTGGATGGCCATTCCTCCCCGCCGTCTTCAGCGTCGGAGGTGTAGTCCGGAAGGAGGGTTCTGCCCTTCTTGGACCCTCTGGTCTCCCCAGTTGGGGCGGCTTTCCTTTTCTTCCCTTCCCCCGTTGGAGGGGGAGAGGCTTCTTCTTCCTCCTCCTCCTCGTCCTCAAAGGCGGAGGGTGCTTCGGGGTTGTCGGGCGATGAATCCGACACCACCAGGTGCCGGGAACTCTTTCGAGTCCCCGTGGCCTTCTTCTTGGCCTTCTTCTCTGGCACCACATGAGGTGTCGGAACCAGCAGCTTCGTCAAGTGAGCGTCTGGTGGGTCTTCGGGCAAGGGAGCTGGACAGTTGATTTGTCCGGCCTTTTTATGCTAGTCCTGTTAAAGAGATGGGGGTTTAGGTCCCGCATAGAATCAAATCTATGAAAAACAAATACCCTGTAAAGGGAAAATTAAGCTCACCATGCTGGCTTGGCGCTCGGCGCAGAAACCGTGATCCTCGGTGACGGGAGGAGAGACCTCGCAGCTCTTGAATAGCACCTTCCAGGCGTCCCCATGCTTTGTGTCGAAGAGCCGGGACAGAGTCTGATGCTGGGCTGGGTCGAACTCCCACAAGCTGAAAGCCCGTCGTTGACACGGGAGAATCCGGCGGAAGAGCATGACCTGGACTACATTGACGAGTTTAACCTTCCTGCCGATCAGGTCTTTGATGCAGGTTTGAAGTCCGGTCACTTCCGCCGAACTACCCCACGACAGGCCCGTCTCTTTCCAAGATGTGAGCCGTGTGGGGATACCAGACCGGAATTCGGGGGCTGCTGCCCATTCAGGGTCACGCGGCTCAGTGATATAGAACCACCCCGATTTCCACCCTTTGATGGTATCTACGAAGGCGCCCTCGAGCCATGTAACGTTGGCTATCTTGCCCACCATGGCACCTCCGCACTCCGCTTGGCGGCCGCCCACGACCTTCGGCTTGACGCTGAAGATCTTCAGCCATAGGCCAAAGTGAGGCTGGATGCGGAGGAAGGCCTCGCACACGACGATAAACGCCGAGATGTTGAGGATGAAGTTCGGGGCCAGATCGTGGAAGTCCAGGCCATAGTAGAACATGAGCCCCCGGACGAACGGGTGAAGAGGAAAACCCAGTCCGCGGAGGAAATGGGGGAGAAATACAACCCTCTCATGGGGCCTAGGGGTGGGGATGAGTTGCCCCTCATCGAGAAGCCGGTGCGCGATGTCGTCAGACAAGTATCCGGCCTTCCTCAGCTTT
Source organism: Triticum dicoccoides (assembly GCF_002162155.2). Taxonomy (NCBI): domain Eukaryota; kingdom Viridiplantae; phylum Streptophyta; class Magnoliopsida; order Poales; family Poaceae; genus Triticum; species Triticum dicoccoides. Next base: position 181,604,230 of record NC_041393.1, on the reverse strand, counting down.
TTGATTTGCCCCTCCGTGACGGAGGAAGCCATCCATCTACCTCCCACTCCGGACATGATTGGAGAAGGTTGAGGTGGGAAGTGCGGGCTTGGGCATTGGAGCTCGAGCGTGCAGGGACGAATAAGCAAAGGAGGAAGAAGGCATGCATGGAAAGGGTGGATTCTTATCCCCTTATATGGGCGGCCGAAACTACGAGCCCCCACCAGCCTAATAAAACCCGCTTATCTCCCAAGCGCCGCGGTTAATGGCGCGGTTGGGTTACCCACGCCCGTATTAATGAGAATCCTGGAATAAGGGGACATGATCTCCGCTTTGACAAGACGTGCCGAGGAAACCACCTCGCTAAACGAGCTGAGGTGGAGCGGTATAATGAATAAAAGCCTGGCTGTGGTGTGATGTCACGTTGCATAATACGTCAGTAGATCTGATTGGTGCAAATATTATTCTCTCTACGGTGGAATGTGGAACTTATTTTGCAGAGCCGGACACTATCCTGGTGTACAACATCTTCTATGAAGTATTAGGAGGAGGAACCCGCCTTGCAATGCCGAAGACAACTTGCGCGCCAGACTCGTCATCATTGAAGCCTGGTTTAGGGGCTACTGAGGGAGTCCTAGATTAGGGGGTGTCCGTATGGCCGGACTATGACCTTCAGCCGGACTCCCAGACTATGAAGATACAAGATTGAAGACTCCGTCCCGTGTCCGGATGGGACTTTCCTTGGCGTGGAAGGCAAGCTTGGCGATACGATATGAAGATCTCCTCCCATTGTAACCGAATGTGTATAACCCTAGCCCTCTCTGGTGTCTATATAAACCGGAGAGTTTTAGTCCATAGGACGAACAACAATCATACCATAGGCTAGCTTCTAGGGTTTAGCCTCTCTGATCTCGTGGTAGATCTACTCTTGTACTACCCATATCATCAATATTAATCAAGCAGGAGTAGGGTTTTACCTCCATCGAGAGGGCACGAACCTGGGTAAAAACATCGTGTCCCTTGTCTCCTGTTACCATCCGCCTAGACGCACAGTTCGGGACCCCCTACCCGAGATCCGCCGGTTTTGACACCGACAGAGAGCCTATCCCAGATAAGCTTAGCAGTTTCCAAAGCACTCACTCTACCATACTGCCCTTTACTCAGATGACCACATATGATATTCTTCGCTTGAGAATCAAGTTGCTTGAATCTCTTCACATCAGAAGCATTCAGAGAAGGTGTGACTGAGGGAACACCATTTTCCACAACGTACCAGAGATCGTTGTCAATTGCTTCAAGATGCATTCACATCTTATTCTTCCAGTAGGGGTAGTCCGTGCCATCGAAGGTAGGAAACCCAGCGAAGACCTTGATCATACCTGCGGTCGACATAACTAAAACTCTAGGTGGTTAAACCAAAATCACACAGAACAAGGGAGTACCTTGCTCTGATACCAATTGAAAGTGCGTTATATCGACTAGAGGGGGGGGGGTGAATAGGCGATTTTTATGAATTCTTCACTAAGGAATTTGCTGGTGAGGAAATTCCTTAGCGAAGAACTACTAGCAGCGGAATAAGTACTCAGAAGTAAGCATAATAGGATACCGACTTAGTCATCATGATGAAATGAAGACAAGCACGGAGTATAGAAAGCGTAAACACAAGATAACACAAGATGAAGACAAACAGACTGAAGAAATTGAACTGAGGAAATTGAGAAAGTCCTCAATCAAAGTCTTCAAACACATATATGAATAATCACTCAACACAGTAATGAGGAAATGAAAGAGTTGAGGAAAAAGAACCAGTAAGGTTGGTGAAGACAATGATTTGTTAGACCAGTTCCAACTGCTGTCTCAGTTGTACGTCTGGTTGGAGCGGCTGAGTATTTAAACTCAAGGACACACAGTCCCGGACACCCAGTCGCTGAGTACGCAGCTCAGGACACCAAGTCCTCACTGTATTCTCCTTGAACTAAGGTCACACAGACTTCGTCCAATCACTTGTGGTAAGTCTTCAGGTGACTTCCAAACCTTCATAGACTCGGTCACTCGGCAATCCACAATTCCTCTTGGATGCTCTATACCATGACGCCTAACCGTCTGGAAGAAGCACAATCTTCAAAGGTAATAAGTGTCGGATCCACGCAGGATCAATCTCTTCAGTGATGCTCAATCACTTTGGGGTTTGTAGGTGTTTGGTTTTGGGATTTTCCTCACTCGATGATTTTCGCTCAAAGTCCTCGGAGGATGGGTTGCTCTCAAATGACAAGTGTCAGTTTCTCTCGGAGCAGCCAACCAACTAGTGGTTGTAGGGGGCGGCTATTTATAGCCTAGGGAGCAGCCCGACATGATAAGACATAAATGCCCTTGTCTGATATGACCGTTAGGTGGATAAGATATTTTGGGACAGCTGGCGCGTAGCACAACAATGGTCGGAAATTTGACTATCAAATTCCTCAGGGCTATCATGTTCCTCACTGTGTAGGCAATCCGCACTGGCGAATTCCTAACTCCTCAGTCAGAACAAATTCCTCAGCGACCAGAAGAACTTCGTCTCTGTCACTAAAGAAATGACTGAACTGTATGAGATTTCCAAAGGCTCCACTCGAAGGGTTTGGTAGGTGTAGGATTTTGAGTTGGGCATCACTTGGAAATTTTTCCTTAGTATTTCCTCGACCCCCTTTAACTGTACGGTGTTTCTTATGACTCAAGAAAGAGAAAAACAAAACTATGAAAACCAAAGTCTTCAAGCTTCATATTCCTTGCATGAATATCAAGTTTTCACGGATACACCAATTTCTTCACTTTCAAAGTCTTCATGAAAGTCTTCAGTAATACCAAAATCTTCAGTCGAAGATATACATTTTTAGGGGTCAACTTTCCCTGTAAATATCAAACTCCTCATAGACTTATAGATCTGTGTACACTCACAAACGCATTAGTCCCTTAACCTATAAGTCTTCAATACACGAAAATCACTAAGGGGCACTAGATGCACTAACAACCACAAGGCCATTTTCATCTTGCTTGTTGTGGTAGATCCACTTTGTGCCAATAATGTTGTGCTTGCGAGGATCTGGACGTTTGACCAGTTCCCAGACGTTGTTGAGCTCGAACTGGTGTAATTCTTCTTGCATAACTTGAATCCACTCAGGCTCTAGAAATGCTTCATCTACCTTAGTGGGCTCTGTGATAGAGACAAACGCAAAGTGCCCACAAAAGTTAGATAAATGTGAAGCTTTTGAGCGTGTGAGAGGACCTGGTGCTTCAATGTCATCGATGATCTTCTCGATTTGCACTTCATTTGCAATACAAGGATGAGCAGATAGTCTTCGAGGAATTTGATCTGCATTTTCTTCAGGAGCATTTTCCTCAGCACCATTTTCTTCAGGTGCGCCAGCTCGACGTTCATCACATTTTGGAATGAATTCTTCAGCAGATTCTTCAGTAGGAATGACATCCTCAGTGGCTTTGAACTTGATGGATTCCTCAGGTGCTGGTTCATCTATCACAGAAGGTAGGTGCTCTATTTTCGAGCCATTAGTTTCATCGAACCGCACATCCACAGTTATAACAACCTTGTGAAGAACATTGTTGAAGACTTTGTAGGTGTGTGAGTCCTTTCCCTACCCAAGCATGAAACCCTCATGTGCTTTCGGTGCAAATTTAGAATTGTGATGAGGATCTCTAATCCAACATTTAGCACCAAAGACTTTGAAGTAACTCACATTGGGTTTCTTGTCAGTGAGGAATTCATAGGCAGTCTTCTTGAAGAATTTGTGAAGATATACTCTGTTGATGATGTGGCAAGCAGTGTCAATTGCGTCAATCTAGAACTGACGAGGTGTCTTGTATTCATCAAGCATAGTGCGAGCCATTTTAGCGAGGGTTCTGTTCTTGCGCTCCACGACGCCATTCTGTTGAGGAGTATAAGGAGCAGATAACTCATGAGTAATACCAAGTTTATCAAGATAGTCATCAAGACCGGAATTCTTGAACTCAGTTCCATTGTCACTCCTGATGTGCTTGATCTTCACACCAAAGTTGGTTGAAGCCCTCGAGGAAAATCATTTGAAGACTTCCAACACCTCATGTTTGTAAGTGACAATGTGTACCCATGTGTAACGAGAATAATCATCAACAATAACAAATCCATATAGAGATGCATCATTTGTAACAGCAGAATAGTGATTAGGAACGAAGAGATCCATGTGAAGTAATTCAAACGGTCAAGTGGTGGTCATGATAGTCTTTGCTGGATGCTTGGCCTTTGTCATCTTCCCAGCTTCACAGGCTGCGCATAAGTGATCCTTGAGGAATTTGACATTCTCAATGCCAATGACATGCTTCTTCTTCATGAGCGTGTGCAGATTCCTCATGCCAGCATGACCAAGTCGTCGATGCCATAGCCAGCCTTCTGAAGCTTTTGCAAGTAAGCATACGGCCGATTGTGGTCCTGTAGAGAAATCAACAATGTACAAGTCTCCTCTCCTAAAGCCTCCGAAGACTTTGGAATTATCAGCTTCCATGATCACAACACAACGATACTTGCCAAAGACAACAACCATATCAAGATCACAAAGCATTGAGATAGACATGATGTTGTAACCTAAGGACTCAACAAGCATGACTTTGTCCATGTGTATGTCCTTAGAGATTGCAACATTACCTAGACCCAATACCTGACTTTTGCCTTTGTCAGCAAAGATGATATGCTTCAGATGTGACGGTGATAAGGGAGCATCCATCAATAGATTCTTGTCACAGTCATGTGATTTGTACATCTGCTATCGAGGACCCACTCATTTGCTTTGGGTTGATCATCCTGCAGATGAATTAGTGCAGCTTACAAACTCATATACTTCATCAATGAAGAATATGACACCAATATCATCAGGTCAATTTCATCAAGCAATTAGAACAGATAATCAGTAGAAGGACGTGAGAAATGAAGGTTCATTTCATCATGATTAGCCTGCTTCCTATCAGGCACTGTTCAGGTCTCCAACAAATTCTTTAGTCGTTTTGAGCATGACTGGAGACCTGACCCTGCAAAAGAGATTAGTTCTTTTTCTTCACCACCCACATCTGGAGGGGTGGCAAAGAATTCATCACTCTGCGAGCACCATATGAGAAAGGTGGCATGGACGCCGGTCCACTTTGTTTCACATAAGAGGGGTTAGGGTAAGCATATGAATAAGCAGAGAAATTCTTCGAGGACTTATGAACATAATGATTTGAAGAATAATGCACATATTCATAGCCCTTAGCTCTACCCTGCGAAACAGTAGGGTTAGCACGATGATGATCATATAATAACTTTGATCCTTTTGAGGAATTTGATCCACGTGAGGACTTGGATCCATATGAAGAATTTGGTTCATATGAAGAAGTTGATCTGGGGTTCCTATTCTTCACAGGTGGTGTCATGAGGACATTCACCTGAAGACTTTCAAGGCAACTTTTGGGAACCCAGATTTTCTTCATAGGGGAACCATTCCTGCAGTTAGTCCCAACATATTTAGCAAATACTTCACCATTCTGATTTTTGAACAGTTTATAGTTAGAGTCAAATGACTCATCAGAAGAATGAGGAGATTCACATGTAAAGCCAGATAAGTTGGATGGATCAACTAGAGGTCCCTTTGCAACAACCCATGAGGTTTTGGGGTACTGCTCGGGCTTCCAGTATGTTCCATCAGCATTGAGTTTCCTCTCAAAGGCAATACCCTATTTCCTAGGGTTTCTGTTGAGGATCTGCTTTTTGAGCACATCACAAGGATTCTGTTGCTCTTTGAGGCTTTTGTACATGCCTGTCATGTACAATTCCTTCAGCCTGCATCATTAGTGATACTTGCATTGTCTTTTGATGAGGAATTAGTGATAGCAGAGACATATGAAGAATTTGTAGCATTAGAAGCATTTGAACATTCAGGTGAAGAATTAGCAGTTTCACGTTCAATGCACTTTAGACATGGAGGAACAAATTCTTCCTGGGTAGTGTTGATTTGTTGAGCTAGTAATGAATCATGCTCCTTCTGAAGATCTTCATAACTCACTCTTAGCTTCTCAAGATCTTGCTTTCTTTGAAGAAATTCATAAGAAAGCTTCTCGTGATCAGATAAGAGAGTGTTATGATGACCCTGAAGGTTGTCAAACTTAGACTGAAGTCTCTGAAGATTTTTAGTTAAGTTTTTAGTGCAATCCATTTCTTCACCCAACATATCATCACTTTTGTCTAGCATGTTTTGAAGCTTTTCAATAGCCTTTTGTTGTTTCACAGCAATCTTAGCAAGTTTAGAGTAGCTAGGCTTAAGATTTTCATCAAATTCATCCTCGCTAGATTCAGAGGAGGGGTATTTAGTTACCTTGGCACCCTTTGCCATGAAGCAATAGGTGGGAGCGTAGTCATCATTGCCTTCATCAGCATTGTTCGTGTTGCCATTTTCTTCAGAGTTGAAGATAGACTTGCTGACGAACGCGGTAGCAAGAGCCAGGCTTGCCACACCAGACTCGGACTCCTCGGATGCCTCCTCTTCCTCATGTTCCTCAGATTCAGCCTCAGAATCCATTTCCTTGCCAATGAATGCCCGAGCTTTCTTGGAGCTGCTCTTCTTGTGAGATGAAGACTTCGAGGATTTTGACGATGAAGACTTTGAAGATTTCTTCTTCTTCTTGGCATCATTAGAACTGTAATCCTTGTATTTCTTCTTCTTCAATTCCTTGTCCCACTGAGGACAATCTTGAATGTAGTGACCAGGTTTCTTGCATTTGTGACGTAGCCTCTTCTTATAGTCACTAGATGAGGAATCATTGCTCCTTGAGGATTTTCCAAAGCGGCCACGTCTTGAGAACTTCTGAAATTTCTTCATGAGCAGTGCTAGCTCCTGGCTTAGTCCTTCAGGATCACCAAGGCTACTAGTAGAGTCCTCTTCTTCAGACTCAGAGACTGCCTTGGCCTTCAGAGCACGTGGTTTGCCATAGCTCGAACCATAGAGATCTCTCTTCTCAGCAAGCTGGAACTCATGAGTGTTTAGCCTCTCGAGGATATCAGCGGGATCAAGTGACTTGTAGTCATCACGCTCTTGGATCATTAGTGCCAAAGTATCAAATCAAGAATCGAGCGATCTCAGCAATTTCTTCACCACCTCATGATCGGTTTTGTCAGTAGCGCCAAGCGCTTGAAGCTCATTTGAGATGTCAGTGAGGCGATCGAAAGTTTGCTGAACATTTTCATTGTCGAGTCTTTTGAAGCGGTTGAAGAGATTGTGAAGAACGTCAACACGAGAGTCACGTTGAGTTGAGACTCCTTCATTCACTTTGGACAGCCTATCCCAGATAAGCTTAGCAGTTTCCAAAGCACTCACTCTTCCATACTATCCTTTGCTCAGATGGCCACATATGATATTCTTCGCTTGAGAATCGAGTTGCTTGAATCTCTTCACATCAGTAGCGTTCAGAGAAGGTGTGATTGAGGGAACACCATTTTCCACAACATACCAGAGATCGTTGTCAATTGCCTCAAGATGCATTCGCATCTTGTTCTTCCAGTAGGGGTAGTCCATTCCATCGAAGGTAGGACATCCAGCAGATACCTTGATCATACCTGCGGTCGACATAACTAAAACTCCAGGCGGTTAAACCAAAATCACACAGAACAAGGGAGTACCTTGCTCTGATACCAATTGAAAGTGCGTTATATCGACTAGAGGGGGGGTGAATAGGCGATTTTTATGAATTCTTCACTGAGGAATTTGCGGGTGAGGAAATTCCTAAATGAAGAACTACTTGCAGCAGAATAAGTACTCAGAAAGGAACATAACAGAACACAAGCATAGTCATCATGATGAAATGAAGACAAGTACAAAGTACAGAAAGCGTAAACACAGGATAACACAAGGAAGAAGACGGACAGACTGAAGAAATAGAACTGAGGAAATTGAGAAAGTCTTCAGTCAATGTCTTCAAACAGATATGAACAGGCACACAAAAACATACATGAGGAAATGAAAGAGTTGAGGAGATAGAACCAGTTAGCTCGGTGAAGACAATGATTTGGTAGACCAGTTCCAACTACTGCCTTAGTTGTACATCTGGTTGGAGCGGCTGAGTATTTAAACTCGAGGACACCCAGTCCCGGACACATAGTCCTCACCGTATTCTCCTTGAGCTAAGGTCACACAGACCTCGCCAATCACTCGTGGTAAGTCTTCAGGTGACTTCCGAACCTTCACAAACTCGGTCACTCGGCGATCCACAATTCCTCTTGGATGCTCTAGACCTTGACGCCTAACCGTCTGGAAGAAGCACAGTCTTCAAAGGAAACAAGTGTCGGATCCACGCAAGATCAATCTCTTCAGTGATGCTCAATCACTTTGGGTTTATAGGTGTTGGGTTTGGGTTTTCCTCACTTGATGATTTTCGCTCAAAGTCCTCGGAGGATGGGATGCTCTCAAATGACAAGTGTCAGTTTCTCTCGGAGCAGCCAACCAACTAGTGGTTGAAGGGGGTGGCTATTTATAGCCTAGGGAGCAGAAAGACATGATAAGACATAAATGCCCTTGTCTGATATGACCGTTAGGTGGGTAGATATTTTGGAACCGCTGGCGCATAGCACAACAACATTCGGAATTTTGACTCTCAAATTCCTCAGGGTTATCATGTTCCTCACTGTGTAGGCAATTCACACTGGTGAATTCCTAACTCCTCAGTCAGAACAAATTCCTGAGAGACCAGAAGAACTTTGTCTCTTTCACTGAAGAATATGACTGAACTGTATGAGATTTCCAATGGCTTCACTCGAAGGGATTGGTAGGTGTAGGATTTTGAGTTGAGCATCACATGGAAATTTTTCCTTAGTATTTCCTCGACCCCCTCTAACAGTACGGTGTTTCCTATGACTCAAGAAAGAGAAAATGAAATAGTAAAAACAAGAGTCTTCATGCTTCATGTTCCTCGAATGATTACCAAGTCTTCAAGATCACACCAATTTCTTCACTTTCAAAGTCTTTAGAAAGTCTTCAGAAATCCAAAGTCTTCAGTTGAAGAACTTCATTTTTAGGGGTCGACTTTCTCTGTAAATATCAAACTCCTCATAGACTTATAGACCTGTGTACACTCACAAATGCATCAGTCCCTTAACCTATAAGTCTTCAATACACCAAAATCACTAAGGGGCACTAGATGCACTTACAGTAGGGGTAGCGGCTCCGGCAAGGTGGAGGATGGGGTGGCGGACGGAGGAGGCTGGCCGCAGTGGGGAGGTTGTCATGGCGCCGATGGTGTATGAATGGGGAAATGGAGGGGAGGGGGGATCTCAAACTTTGGGACGCGCTTCTCTGAAATGTGGGAAAGTTACGAACTTATCCCCCGTTTAAAATTTCGGACATCGCGTCGGTTGGGGATAGGACGGTAATCTCGCATCTCCCAAATATTTGCCGGTAACTATTTCGGGCGAGGAGAGGGTGTTTTGCCGCCCACGGTTGGCGCCCATGGTGTATGAACGGGGCTGACAGGTAGGGCGGTTGTGTCACGTCTGATGGGAGTTACACATCTGCCCCTATTTAAAATATTAGCCTACATCGATTTTGGACGAGGAGAGTTTGTTTTGCAGCCCACCGTGTATGAATGGGGAAATGGAGGGAGAGACACATGTCTTTCGGACGAGCTTGAATCAAATGTGTTTTGCCGCCCATGTTTGGCGTCCACCGTGTCTGAATGGGCTCAAAGGCTGTTGTGTCACGTCTGATTGAAGTTACTAGTCTACCCCTATCGACAACAGTGTAAATCTGGTCGATAAGGATGTCAAGTGTCAGGGGTAGACAGTAATTTCCATCTCACAAACACTTGCTTTGGGCAGCCCACAAATTATAGTGGGTGTTTAGCCCCTTCGTTCAAAACTTGGGAGAATTAGCATTCACGTTTGCCCTGGGCCTTGGCAAACTAAATTAAAATCCAATTTGTATTCAATTACGAATATCCACAAATAATTCTACATTTTGTTATTTATTTCTTCAAAACCACAACAAAGATTTATTCCACCTTTATATATGATTATGATTTAGAAATGCCGTGATCTTCGAATTCAGTAGGTTGGATACACTTTGAGTCAAACAGTTATTTCATCCAATACAATATGCTCACACAAAAAATAGTTCACCTTATCTCAATCATACAAGTACTGAGGATTACCTCGCCTAAAAAATTCGGATCATTACAACACATGGACAACATAGGGGGTCTTACAACATAATCCATTCAGAGACATGACACAACATGCAAGTACAATAATCTAACGACAATTTCAACTGGTATCCAAAGAAGAACCGGGATTACCCTGGGCTTCAGATAGCAGAAACAGCAGGACCTCCTCCGTCTTCAAATGCAACATTCTTACTTCCTCCAATTCTTGGGTTGCTTGCATAATGCGTGCCGCTAATTCCATAATTTCCAGCCTCAAGATAAATATTACCTCATTCATGCCAGCTACACCATCTCTTTCTGCCTCTAGTAGAGCCTCAAGAACTATAATATCTGTGCTTAGACTGCTCTCCGACGGTGTTGCCTCTGAACTGCTACCATCTGGTAACATGGATGGCGCACTACTTCCACAAATAGATTATGTGGTTGTACATTGTGTCCTAGTGTGAACGGCATCCTGAAAGGTTTCCGCTGGACATAAGTAAGAGATAGTCATCGCATGATCCAGGCAGTAAGCTTACATGGTAAACGACATACAAATTATTGCCGAGCATGGCAAGCTATATTTAAATGGTTCGAAGCAGCATCAGCCGAAAAGAAATTAAAATGGTAATATGAAACTAGGGATGTAAGTGGCAAATAAACGATATCTGCCAGTCCCATCTAGTTAGTTTTTGCTAGCTCCCTAGTTCATTTTCCTCAAAAACAAAAACTCTTTTCAACTATCATACCACTAGTGGACTTTAATCGGGATTAAATGGGGCCAGTTGACATCCCTAGTTGAAAGGGAGTGTACCACCGCTATATTTAAGTTGCCAAGGCATCTAAGTACTTGAAATAATCTGAGAAAGCACTTAACAGTGTGGCCTCATATAAACTACGAAGACAGTCTTGTGATGAAGTTCAGAGGAAAAGTTAAGGACTCAAATGAACTAGGCATGCATTTCTCTATGATAGTACAGCAGGCACTGCTGACATATTGGCCAACTCAGGTATAGCGTAACAAGTAACAAACAAGCATTCAAATCAAGCAATATAGCAAAGCAGACAACTGAACTATTTGTAATTCTGTAGGATTCCAGGTTGAGGGCACAAGCCAAGAAAGCATCCCACTCGCATTACATTTCACATGTACTAAAACACACTGGCTTACCATATGTTAATGTGAAGCCTCACTGCTGTTGCAATGTTCTTTGAAGATATCGTCAGCATCCCGTGGTTACAAATCTAGTTGTTGTAGTTTATTCTACACCCTCTATTTAGGTAAAATTAAATTTAATCGCATGCACTGGTCTGAATTGATCATCAATGATTCATGTAAACTAATGAAAGAAGAGTGTGTGCATACACGACAATATATCTGCTTCCCTCTATTTTTATGCTTGTTCAAGGTGCCAGCCCCAAAAGAACAAATATTTTGCTTGATGGGGTTGGCAGCTCCATAATTAAAAGAAGCATAAAATTAGTCATGCAACTTGGGAAGATCAAGAACACACAAACAAGTAATGAACAGAGGCTCAGAGCAGTGATGTAATAGCTAGAATCAGAAAATGTAGGGTAAACGAACAAAAAGCAGCGGAACCACATGCTAGTTTGTTGATGTGTAATTAAGCATAGAGAACATTAAGTAGTCCGATGGAACCAACATGTGGCATCAGAAAAACACCATTATCATAAATATAGCATGCAAGAAGTAAAATAGTAGGCAGTGATATCTAGGAAGTACAGTAATACTTAGGACAAAACTAAAGCATATTAAGTATATGCGCACTAGTATGTAATTTAGCACATGTAACATGTTCACAGCCATAAGTATGGTCCTACAGGTGCAAGAAGAATAATGCATCTCATGAAAAATTGAATGATGCCCTGAAGAAATTCAAAGGTGCGGTGCTTATGCTAAGAAAGTGAACGTAGGCGCCGGCCGTTGGATAATAGTACCTGATTCTCGGTGGCGTATGGATATCGTTGTCATACTTGATAGCTAAGGACCGTCGATGGTGCTCATGTTGCGGTTGAGTTTGGGCCAGCTGTCGCCATCGCTGAAGCGGCTCCGGTGCTATGGTTGTGGCGCCTGTCGACATACAAGAAAGCTCATCTGTGGTAAGTGAACAGTTGCACGATAAAGAGAAAAACCGAAGGAGTACAAATCAAAATAACCTGATGATGCTGTGGCGTTGGTAAAGCAGGGCCGGTGGAGTTGAATATGGTGTCCGTGGAGCGGGTCCGGTGCAGTGGACGAAGGCTTCGGCGGGCGCGTTGTACAGTGCTTTCGGTGAGGCAGATCTGTTGCGGCGGACGAGGGCTTGTATGAAGGGCCAGTGAAGGGGCAGAGGAGGGAGTCAGTGAAGGGCCTACACTGTGGTGGATGAGGGTGTCGGTTAAGCAGATCCGGTGCGGTGGACCATGATGGCGGTCAAGGATATCTGGAGCGGTGGACAAGCCAGTCGCTGAAGCGGCTCCGGTGAAGTGGTGAGTTGGCAGTTGGGGGTTCCAAGGTGCGGAAGGTAGATCCGGCGGGGTGTGAGGTCCACCGCTGCGGCAGAGGACTAGATTCAGCGGCTTTCCATGGTTGGGAGGGGGGGGGTCGGGGAGGGGAAGGCTCTAGGGAAGAATTTTGGGGGCAAAGAGGGGAAAACAATGGAGTCACCAAAGCATCCCTTTTCCGTTCATGTGGCAGGGGTAAAACAAGAATATCGCAGGGCTAAAATTTCGGGCACGAGATATTTCGATGTGAGCGGGAAGTTTGAAAGCTTTTGGCACCTGAAATTATGTTCTGCTCTTGTACGACCGACTATGTGTCACGCCCAATATGCGACCCTATCCTAAAGGAACTCGAAGGTCCCACCAAGGATAGAAGCGCATATTGGAGACGCTTTTGCAAGGTGGATATCATTACATTGTACCATTACATAATAGTTGGGGATACATACTAGAGGCATACAATGCCACACGAATACAACAACATCATACACAAGAGCACCATCCGACTACGGATGAAACACAAACAGAAGCTCAAACGACATCCACCCTGCTAGCCCAGGCCGCCGACCAGGAACCTATCCCCTGATCGAAGAAGAAGCAGAAGAAGAACTCCAAAACAAGTAAGCATCGCTCTCGCGTCATGATCGTCGCAAAACCTGTACCTGTAACTAACTTGTCACGCTTAATATGCGGTTCTATCCCTGGTGGGACCTTCGAGTCTCTTTAGGATAGTATCGCATATTAGGCGTGACACTATGGTATCATGGTAGAGAATTTGTTTGTTTTGCACGCAAAAAAAGTGCAAGTTTTGAAAATCAATGTCTCTAGCTCGAAACTTAGATTGTCCATTCAATTCAAATATGGATCATTGAGCTAGTACAAGCAAATACCATCATACGGTCCAATTCAAATGAAATTCCAAATGTGTTTATCCTAAATATGATGACAAAAGCAAAAATGTGTATGTGTATGAATAAAGTGGATGATTATAAAGTTTGAACATGCCCGTATGTGTATATCTCTAGGTTTGATATATGAATTTGAAATCACGAAATGCCGGCTTAAAAAATGTACCTCCGTTTAATTGAATTACAAAAGCTAATGATGGGGTCGAATTCCAAAATTCCAATCTTAGGTTTGTAATTCTGGTACATAAAGGTATATCATGCATGTTAAAAAGTATAGTTATCTCATAGTCCAAACTGTGAAACAAATTGATCAACCATGAGTGCACACACTATTGACCATGTATATCTCAATTACGCTAAAAGTCCCTCAAATATAGACACCTTACTCTTTATCTGAAGCCACCCCCCTCATCGCTCCCCACACACAGAGAAGTCGTTCTCTTCCCCAAACACCAACACACGAGCACATTAACACCCCTCTCTCTTCTAAAGTCCGGACCCCAATATAGGCCTCTATCACTTTATCTCTCGGGCATGCACACGTCTCTTCCCCCACTCTCTATGTCTCCCGACATCTCTCTTTCCCAAGCACACGCACTATGTAGAGTGTATCTTTCCCATACACACAAAACGTCGCCCCCAAACGTCTATCTCCCTATTTATGTGGTTCTCGCACACTCACCTCACACACCACCCCAACTGCAAACAAGCACACTTTGTCTCCTTGTGCACCACTCTCCTCGGACCTGCCCCAGCTCCTTCCCTATATACATATATGTCGTGACTCTTTCCATAGCTCCCTAATGTATCATCGTTCTCAATCTCGCACATTGTTCTCTACACCATCTATTCTAGATCTCTCATGAAGTCCCTATCACACACACGATGACTCGCTTCCCTTGAGTCTCCGTACATAGGCCAATTTCGAACAACATCAACATTGTCTCCCTATCTATACGCCATTTATGGACACAAACGACCCCTCTCTCGCCCCCTCTCTTCCTCTCTCTTTCTCAACGTCGCTAGCTCTCTCTCTCTCGCGCGCTCACTCTCACACCCCTCTCCCACACACACTCGATGTCTCATCCAAATAGTCTGCTCCCCCCGCCCGCACCCATGCTATCCCGCTACTACACATGTCACACCATTCCCCCTTCCCTTATACTAGGTTTACATCATTAGTGCTCTCTCTACTCCACATACACACACTCCCTCTCACACACAAACGCGCGCACAAACACACACAGACACACACAAACACCCATTTATCTGGATCCTCATCTCTCCCCATGTCCGCATGTGTATCTCACACACTCACTCTCTAATTATGTATATGTGTCTCCGCGTTACACAACACAAAGCCCCATGTACATGTCTCTCTCTATCCTCCACACACATAGACACAAAGAATCTGTTATCATTGCCTCAGTCTCTAACATATCACACACGCACACTCTCTCTCTCTCTCTCTCTCTCTCTCTCTCTCTCTCGCAAACACGCTCAACAAGGGTTTCCCCGTGAATAACTTACCATCTATTCATCAATAGTCGTGGTAGTATGGCAAACACGAGACGTGAAAAAGAATAAATCTACACGTGCTTAGACCACCTAGTATGACTACTAGGACTAGAGAAAGCCAAAAACCGTGCCACCGTCACCCCCTCCTTACCGGCGACGGGAAAACCTTTGTTTTACACAGTCAAGAAGTCATTGTGCTAAGGCCCCACATGCTGAGGCGTTGAATAGAATGTAGATGCTAGTTTATGGAAACAAGTATCGATAATATGTTTGTATCTCCATACTTATATTTCTTCTCTTATAGAAAACCGAGTTGGTGATGATGGTACGCGTGCCATC
Organism: Triticum dicoccoides; assembly: GCF_002162155.2. Lineage (NCBI taxonomy): Eukaryota > Viridiplantae > Streptophyta > Magnoliopsida > Poales > Poaceae > Triticum > Triticum dicoccoides. The sequence continues at coordinate 181,588,799 of NC_041393.1, read as the reverse complement.
TTGCAATATAGACCGTCCGATCTATATCTGACAGATGGAAATTAAACTAAAAGATACCCGCACCCTCTCCACATTTGTAGACAAGGCCTTCCCTCGTTCATCCTTATCTCCAACAACCTCATTGTTGAGCAATTAAGAAAGGAAGCCTCTGGAACAAACTGACCTGGTGGCCGCTGCCGGCGTCGTCAATCCCCATGTCTCCTACAGAAGACTAAGTTGGTGATGATGGTGTGTCTGCCATCCGTCGTTTCTGACCATTAGATCTACATCTAATGACTGTGAGGTAAGTTGTTGCCTTTTCTCACCAACATCCCACTTGTCTACCAATTTGCAGAAAAACCCATAATTAGTATCTTAAAACTAATCACATCCCTCCCTGACCTCACCAAAACAGCCCAAGGAATATATTCTAACTGAAACATAATATATCTCTAGTGATATATGTATATCAAAATTAGAGTGTTTTGTATCAAGTTTTTGAATAAGTATTATTCTAATTATGATTCGTTGCAACGCACATGAGCATTGCTAGTATTTCCAACCATGCAATTTTTTCCTAGTATTCCATAGTTTCGAGTTTTCCATCATGATATTAGTCACTCATGGTTGATATTTACTTTCAATCATGTACACATATGCACTATGTAACTAGCCTTGCTTATTGGCTTCCAAAGCTTAACTTTCACTCCTACTTATAATATGTAGAGTATTTAACAAAAAACTACCACTTTCAACCAGCCCTAGGAAGAATCTGTTGTTCAAAAAATAGCAAAAACATACCCAAAATTTCTTAATCCACGCCAAAAACTACTACCTAGTTCTCCCTCCGTCCCACAATGTAAGACGTTTTTGCAAGCTAGTTATAGCAAAAACATACCCAAAATTTCGTAATCCACGCCAAAAACTACTACCTAGTACTCCCTCCATCCCACAATGTAAAACGTTTTGCAAGCTAGTTTAGCTTGCAAAAACATCTGATATTATGGGATAGATGGTGTACCGATTATGTTCCTTTAAACCCATTTATGACAGGGTTGGCCCACATGTCCATGCTGACGAGGCAACTTAAACCAACACATTTTGTTTGACCGTTGACACGAGGGACCTACATCTGACCTTCGATCCTGTTATTCCCCTCAAATCATTATTTTTCCCGAACATTACTTCAAACAATACTGATGCGTGTTCGTTGGTGGCGCCGGTGATCAGCGAGTTGGCCGCCGCTCCATCGGACGGGCGGGACGCTGCGCTGGCCTCCGCACGGGTTGGCAGGCTAGCCCGAGCGTGACTCACGAGCGAGCAAGCCGCCGCGCTGGCCTTTGCTCGAGCCAGATGGCTGGCGTTAGCATGGCGCGTGCGAGCAAGCCGCCGCACCGCCGTGCCAATCTAGCTAGCAAACCTTGCAGACAAGCAGCATGAGGAAGCTATCTTGGCTAGCTAGCGACCGCGAGTGCCGGACGGAGCTGGCATTCGGGCTGCCGCAAGATGGGCTCCGCACCGCCGATGGTTTTGACCTCGCCTTCTGCCGGCGGTGGTAGTTGTGTCCCATGGCCGAGGATGACTAGGTGGACGGGCATAAGGTAGGAGGACACTCGGGGATTTTGTGCAGACTGACATGTAGGTCCCACAAGTCACAACGCCCGGTCGAATAGAAGGTGTTGACTTAAAGGGCTACATTGGCCCTGTTTGGATACTCTAAGTCAGAGGTTAGAGTTAGATTCTAACACTGAACTAACTCTAACCAAAGTGGTGTTTGGATGGCAGGGTTAGATTGACAACAAATGCTCTTTCTCAATCAATTGGTCGAGAGTTGCGCTATGTGAGACAGACAGGGACGCGCCCGGCAAGGAGCCACATTGGCCTCTCGCGCAGCCCACCGGCTGAATCCGCCATCCCTGCGCAAGGAGCCATGCTGGCTGAGGACAACGGGGACGGGCCGCGCAAGGAGCCATGACTACTTACCGGCGGGCAGACGGGCCGCGGGGATACGACGGGGTTGGAACGGGAGGATAGGGCAAGGCTGTTGCCGGGAGAGCGAGAGAAAAATGTGTTTTTTAATGGTCTCGAGAAGAACTAACCCAAATAAGCACCTCTTGGATGGGTTAGTTTTTTTGGGTGGGTTAGATGCATCTAACCCAAACTAACCCTCAATGTATGGATATTTTCGGGTTAGTTGAGTCCAAACTAACCCAAACTATGTATCCAAACAGGGCCATGGGTTGAAACATGTGAGGGAGTCCTGGATTAAGGGGTCCTCGGACGGCCGGACTATGTAGCATGGGCCGGACTATTGGGCCATGAAGATACAAGACATAAGACTCTCTCCCGTGTCCGAATGGGACTCTCCTTGGCGTGGAAGGCAAGCTTGGCACCCGGATATGAAGATTCCTTTCTCTGTAACCGACTTTGTACAACCCTAGTCCCCGCTAGTGTCTATATAAACCGGAGGGCTTAGTCCGTAGAGGCGATCATAATCATACAGGCTAGACTTCTAGGGTTTTAGCCATTACGATCTCGAGGTAGATCAACTCTTGTAATACTCATATTCATCAAGATCAATCAAGTAGGAAGTAGGGTATTACCTCCATAGAGAGGGCCCGAACCTGGGTAAACATCGTGTCCCCCGCCTCCTATTACCATCAACCTTAGATGCACAGTTCGGGACCCCCTACCCGAGATCCGCCGGTTTTGACACCGACATTGGTGCTTTCATTGAGAGTTCTGCTGCGATGTCACCAAAAGGTTTGATGGCTCCGTCAATCATCCACAACAATGCAGTCCAGGGGGAGGTTTTCCTCCCTGGACAGATCTTCGTATTCGGGGGCTTCGCACTGCGGGCCAACTCGCTTGGCCATCTAGAGCAGATTGATAGCTACGCCCTTGGCCATCAGGTCGGGTTTGGAAGCTTGAATTACATTGCCGATATCCGCGGAGACTTGATATTCGACGTATACGAGCCCATGGCAGCCACTCCCTGCCACCATGATGAACATGACCTAAATCTGTCATCAGACCGTGCCCAGGAGATAGCGCCTGTAACTGCTCTGGCTCTAGATCCGAAGCAGATTGCGCTGTCCGAGGACAGGAAGCTCAACCCCGTCGTGGAAGCCGCAGACTCAGCAGCGTTAGAGCCGCACACAGATCCAACCTCGAGCGGGGCCTGTGTCACCGGAACCTCGGATTCGTCTCCGGCCATAGGTTCTGAACTGCGTGCATCCTCGCCCATCGAACCTGATCAGACGTCGATCGTTGAATTCAGCTCCGCGGACATTTTCCCGCACTCACATTTAGGCGATGTGCTAAATTCATTAAAATCCCTCTCCTTATCAGGGGACTCTCAGCCAAACTATATCCGGTTTGGATTGGAAGCCGATGACAGAGAATTCCGCTTCCCACCCAGCACCCACTTCATAGCCACTGTCGAAGACTTAACCGACATGCTCGATTATGGCTCCGAAGACATCAATGGTATGGACAACGATGCAGGAGAGGAGCAGGCACAAAAACCACCCTTACAGGGCGCTGGACAGCCACCTCCTTGTATGACATATACATGGTGGATACACCCAAAGAGAACAATGATGACAATGAGAAGGATGCAGTCGAGGATAGGCCTCCTTAGATACAGCCAAAGCGCCAACGTCAGTGGTGCCGCTCTAAACCACACCGTGGGAAAAACAACAATACCGACACATGAGCAAATAATCCGGACAACGCCGAAGACAACGAAGACCCCATTGAGCCAACTTCCGAACAAGATGAACGGGAGGATGGGTGAGTCAGCCCTAATGAACAGGCCGTTAACAAAGACTCAGAGGACAGTAAGTATCTTCCACCCTCCGAGGATGAGGCGAGCCTCGACGACAAAGACTTTATCGTGCCTGAGGAGCCCGTCGATCAGGAGCGCTTTAAGCGCCGGCTAATAGCCACTGCAAGGAGCCTGAAATAGAAGTAGCAACAACTTCAAGCCGATCAAGATGTACTCAATGACAGATGGACTAATGTCCTGGAAGCCAAGGAATACGACCCCGAGTGCCCAACCAAAAGTTACCCGAAATGCAAATTGTTACCCCAATTCGATGACGAGGCGCCGGAGCCCGTCCTACCAGCGCGTAATGCGGCTGACCGACCACCATGTGGCCGGGACAAAGTGGCAACTCAAGCCGAACACCAGCCCGCACTACCTCGCCGTAAAAACAGAGACACAACAACTCGGGGATACACATATGACCTGTGGCATGACCTGGAAAATAGAGCAGGTCAGGCCAGATCGATCTATGGATCGCGGGGGCATGCTTTGATGCGCGAGATGGCCATCCGGACGGACGTGACAAACATAACCACGCCCGGGCTGAAAACCATAGATGAACTCCATCCGAGCTACGTCGCGACTTGGCCCGATATAGAGGCGCCGCACACCCCCTTTGCTTCGCTGATGAAGTAATGGAACATGAATTCCCGGAAGGGTTTAAACCCGTGAACATCGAATCATATGATGGGACAACGGACTGCGCGGATTGGATTGATGATTTTCTCCTCCATATTCATATGGCCCGTGGTGATGATCTTCATGCCATCAAATACCTCCCGCTAAAACTCAAGGGACCTGCTTGGCACTGGTTGAAAAGTTTGCCCGAAAACTCAATTGGCAGCTGGGAAGACTTGGAAGACGCCTTCCTGGACAACTTCCCAAGTACATATGTCCGACCTCCGGATGTCGATGACTTAAGTCACATAGTTCAACAGCCCGGAGAGTCAGCCAGGAAATTTTGGACTAGGTTCTTAACTAAAAAGAACCAGATCGTTGATTGTCCGGATGCCGAAGCCCTAGCAGCCTTTAAACATAGCATCCGTGATGAATGGCTCGCCCGAGACCTCGGCCAAGAAAAGCCGAAGTCCATGGCAGCCCTCACGACGCTTATGACCTACTTCTGCATGGGCGAGGATAGCTGGCTAGCCCGTAGCAATAAAAATACAAGTGAACCTGGCACTTCTGAAGCCAGAAATAGCAACAGCAAGCCCGACGCAACAAACACAAGCGTCGAAGCAACGGTGACAACACTGAGGACATGGCAGTCAATGCCGGATTCAGTGGCTCTAAGTCCAGTTAGTGGAAGAACCCATATAAAAGCAACAATCCAGGATCGTCCAGCTTGGACCGCATACTCGATCGTCCATGTCAAATCCACAGCACTCCTGATAAACCAGCCAATCATACCAACAGAGACTGGGGTTTTTTAAATAGGCCGGCAAGTTAAATGCCGAGAACAAGGAGAAGGGGTCGCAAAAGCGAGGACGATGACGAGGAGCCCTGACCACCGAACATAGGGGACAGAAGAAGTTTCCCCCCAAGTTAAAACGGTGAACATGATATACGGTACCCATATCCCCAAGAGGGAACGCACGAGCGTGCTCAGGGACGTCTACGCGATGGAGCCAGTCGTCCCAAAGTTCAACCCATGGTCGTCCTGCCCGATCACCTTCGATCGCAGGGACTATCTGAACAGTATCCGTCATGGCGGTTCAGCCGCACCGGTCCTCGACCCAATCATTGATGGATTCCATCTTACGCGAGTCCTCATGGATGGTGGCAGCAACCTGAACCTGCTCTATCAAGATACAATGTGCAAAATGGGTATTGATCCCTCAAGGATCAAGCCCACAAAAACCACCTTTAAAGGAGTCATACCAGGTGTAGAGGCCCACTGTACGGGCTCAATCACACTGGAGGTGGTCTTTGGATCCCCGGACAACTTCCGAAGCAAAGAGTTGATCTTCGATATCGTCCCCTTCTGAAGTGGCTATCACGCACTGCTTGGATGAACCGCATTCGTTCGATTCAATGCGGTGCCACACTACGCTTATCTCAAGCTCAAGATGCCCGGACCACGCGGTGTCATAATAGTCAATGGAAATACGAAACGCTCCCTTCGTACCGAGGAGCACACAGCTGCCCTCGTAGCAGAAGCACAGAGCAGCCTTTTTAGGTAGAACCTTAATTCAGCGGTCAAACGAGTCCGAACTACTTTGTAGCAGGACAATCCAGCTCGTCAAGAGCTTGACTAGCAATTCGGCCTCCGTCCCAGTCCCGACCAAACGGCGACATTCATACCACGCGTACATAACTACGCACTCAAAATACCATGGGCATAGACGGAGGCACAACTAGATTGTGGTCCATAATACAGCTCAACCTCCCCTGGACCCACATACTTTCACTTTTTCTTTTTCTTTTCAGGTTCCTTTTTTCCCAGGCCTTTCCTGGTGGCCTGATTGTTGGACCTATCAAGGGACGGATACACCAAGACGGCAAGAAGCATTGACGTATAAGGGAATTTCTAGGTGGTCTCTTTAAATGATCGTTATGCTTGTTTTAAGGACCCGCACACAGCTCTCCCTTGGTCATGGCATGTTAAATAGCCATGTTTCTTATCGCACTACTTGTACAAATACGCTTTGACGTATTAATCAAACTATAATGGAAAATAGTTTGAGGCCCAATTTCTGAGGCATTAGCCTATTACTTCATTTTTTCTTTTTATTCTTATCAATTGCACCCGTATACTCTGGTACGCCTTAATTTGCCAGGGGCTTCATTACACCCCATAATACGGCAACAAAGTCTGAACACTTTTTTATAGTATAGTTCGGCACCCCGAACTTTAGCATTATATGCATCGGCTCCGAATCATGTCTTTGGTCAATAGTTGGGTTGCCCGGCTCCTGTGCTTACTACCTTACGTTCCGCTATATCGGCTAGGGTAGTAAAGGGAGAACTACTGCGATTGTGTCCTGGTTTATCCGGATGAGCACCTCAGTAGAGAAAGCCGAAAACTGACTGTCATGATGCGGCATGAGCCGGTTAACTGTTCGAGAGGTTACAAATCTTTTGTGATTTTTTCCGCATTATGCGATGAATCGGTTTTTATCCAATCAGGTGTTTACAACACCCCAAGTTCAGACTTACAAACACTAGGGGCTGCGCCTAAATTTCTATTGTCAAACTCCTATGGCTAAGTGAGGGTGATAAAGCCAGATAGTCTGATTGCCTGGTTCGTTGCGCTAAACACCTCCTTGAAGGACCAAACAATTGGATCAAGAGTGTTTAGATTCCATCCCGAACACCCCGTACTAACTACGTGGGGGCTGAAGCCGATGACTGGCCAACTCTCAGATTCAATGAAAACGGCCGCATAGGAGGTAAAATTTTAAATAAAAAACAAGCATTATATTACATCACGACCTTGTTTCATAGTACAGGACAAGATAACATGAATGTATTCATTCAAATATAATATCCTTAGCACATTGCTCCGCCACAATGCGGGATCCCTCTAGGACATCGTCAAAATACCGCTCAGGCGTGCGGTGCTCCTTGCCCGCGGGCGGTCCCTCGGTCGCAAGCTTCATGGCGTCCATCTTCGCCCACTGTATCTTGACTTGGGTGAAGGCCATTCGCGCGCCTTCGATGCAGACCGACCGCTTGATGGCATCAAGCCAAGGGCAGGCATTGACCAGCCGCTTCACAAGCCCAAAGTAGCTGCTGGGTATGGCTTCGGCAGGACATAGCCGGATTATTAAATCCTTCATGGCTAGTTCGGCCACCCTATGCAGTTCGACCAACTGTTTTAGCTGATCGCTAAAGGGCACCATATGTTCTGGCGCAAGGTATTGCGACCAAAACAGCTTCTCTGTGGAGCTCCCCTCTTCGGCTCGAAAGAACTCCGCAGTGTCTGAAACGCTGCGCGGCAGATCCGCACACGCCCCTGGAGAACTCCAAATCCGAGTCAGTAAGAGGAACATTTTCTTCACATATTTGCTCTGCATAATAAAGGCCTTACCCGTCGCGATTTTTCTAGCCTCCTGGACTTCTTGGAGGGTGCCCTGGGCTTGGGCATCGTGTGCACTTTGGAGGGCCTTGGCAAGCTCGGACTCTTGATCCGCAATGTTGCGCTCCAAGGACTCGCATTTCTTCACGGCGTCCTGGAGCTCCTACTGGACCTCATCGACCCTAGCCTCATGCTTTTCACGGGCGGCTTGTTCCTTGGCCACTCTCTCCTCGGCCTCAGCCAGCAACTTTTTGAGAGCCTCCACCTCGGTCGCCGCTCCTGCAAATAAAATGGCACTACGGCCATTACAAATCATCTATCCTTTCTAATATACAGAAGGTCATTGCATACCTTGTTTACCCTCTAGCTGCTTTTTCACGTGGCTGAGCTCTTCCTCGGCCCACTCCAGACTCTGCTTCAGTTCGGAAACCTCAACAGTATGAGAGGTCCTAGCCAGTAACGACGCCTCATTGTTCACATTGACACATCTGGTTAGTCTCCAGTGAAACTTGTTTGATCCTCTGTCCGGCTTTTCTTTTCGAACACTGGACAGTGTCTCAGGGGCTACTGTCTATACTGTGACATTCTTTTTACATAATTGTGTTGCTTACCTCAAAGCCTATTAGAAGGCTTGTGCAGGCTTCGGCCGGTCCGCTCTTCGCAGACTGAATCCTCTCAACCACCATACCCATAAGGGTACTATGTTCCTCAACAATGGGAGCACTTCCCAGCGCTTCCATTAGAGTGTCTGGTGCCTCTGGCTGGACAGAGGTCACCGGCAGAATTGGCGCACCTCCTCCTTTTGAAGGAGGATGCTTGCCGGGTTTCGGAGCCGCATAGGTCTCCGGGACCGTATTCGGCTAGGGGTCGAACTGAATATGGCCCCCATTGCCAGTCTCCATGGGGATTTGCTCCCCGCTATGTCCGTCGGCTGATGTTTCACCCTCCGGCGCCTCCCTGATGGCCTCCTGAGTCTCTCCCTGGCCTGGGATCCTTTGGGACAACACCTCGGTGTCATCTGTGGCCTTGGGAGAGGAGGCCGCCGGAAGGGACCCGCTGTCCATCACCTTCGGGTCCAGCGAATTTCCCGTTGATGAGGATCGCGGGAGGACAGAACGGGCCGGGCTGCAGCACATGATTTGACATGTTAAAACCATGAAGGAAAAGTGTCGGATATATGAGTGCATCTTCGAGCACTTCGATTCGGCTAGGGGCTTATCCCTGGGGCGCCATTCCGAGCTGCTGTCGGTGTCCGCTTTGGAGTTTTCCGGGAGGGAAGCCTTCCCCTTCTTGGACACTTCGGCCTCCAGACGTGTGGAGGCCGTCCTTTTCTTTCTCCCCCTCAGGGGGGAATGGCTTTCTTCTTCTTCCTCCTCTTCCTCGTCGTCCTCGGCGATGGAGGAATGAGTCACGGTGTCTCCGGATGTCACGTCCGAAGTGCCCTTATGACGGAGGCCACCTCTGGTCCCCTTGGCCTTCTTCTCTGGCGCTTGATAGGGCGCCAAAACCAGCATCTTCTTCAGAAGTAGAATTGTTGGGTCTTCGGGCAGCGGAGTCGGACAGTGAATCCGCTCCGCCTTCTTTGTCCAGCCCTGAGAGAATTAGTAGGGAGGCTTAGGCATCTTCCTCGAGTATGCAAGTAAAGGATACACCTTGAAAACATGAAAAAACTTACCGGGCTAGCGGATGGGCCAAGTCGTCCCCACCGTCCTCGGTCGTATCCGGCCACGTCTCGTTGGACTTGAAAAGCACCTTCCAGATGTCTTCGTGCGTAGTGCCGAAGAACTGCAACAAGGTCTGGTGCTTGGCCGGATCGTACTCCCACAAATGGCAAGTCCGGCTTTGGCACGGAAGGATCTGGCAAATAAGCATCACCTGGATCACATTGACAAGCTTGATATTCTTGTCTATCATGCTCCTGATGCGTGTTTGAAGCGCTGTCAGCTCGTCCGACGAAGACCAGTCTAGGCCCTTCTCTATCCAAAAGATGAGCCGCATCGGGGCTCCAGACTGGAATTTGGGAGCCGCGGCCTAGGTGGTGTCGCACGGCTCTGTGACGTAGAACCACTTCTGTTGCCACCCTTGGACGGTCTCCACGAAGGTACCTATTGTCCATGTGACATTGGACATCTTGCTTACCATGGCGCCTCCGCACTCCGCGTGTTGACTGCCCACTACCTTCGGCTTCACATTGAAGATCTTTAACCATAATCCAAAGTGGGGTGGGATGCAGAGGAAGGCCTCGCACACGATAATGAATGCCGAGATGTTGAGGAAGGAGTTGGGGGCCAGATCGTGGAAATCCAGCCCATAGTAGAACATGAGTCCGCGGACGAACGGGTGGAGAGGAAATCCCAACCCGCAGACAAAGTGGGGGATGAATACTACCCTCTCATGGGGCTCTGGGGTGGGGACGATTTGTCCCTTGGCCAGAAGCCGGTGGGCAATTTCCTTGGCCAAATACCCAGCCTCCCGGATCTTCGTAATGTCCTTCTCCTTAACGGAGGAGGCCATCCACTTACCCTGCGCTATGGATCTGAACATGATTGGAGTGCTTTTTTGAGGCAGAGAGGATGAGAACTTGGCGTTGGAGCTCGAGAATGGACGGGCAGAGAAAGGGAAGGCGTGGGTGAAATGGGGTGAATCATTATCTCCTTATAAAGGCAACGAATATCAAGCGTCTCCCCACTCGCCTTAAAACTCTCCTATTCCCCAAGGGCCGTGCAGATGGCACAGTTGGGTTACCCATGCCCGTATTGATGAGAATCCCGCGATAAGGGGGCACGATCTCTGCTTCGACAGGACGTGCCAATAAAACCGCATCTTGAAACATGGATCAGGAGGCTAAAAAACGGTTCAAAATAATGGCCGGGACGGCAACGTGATGTCACGCTACAAAAAGTTTTCAGTGGATTGGACTCATGAAATATTATACTCTCTGCGGTTGTGTGTGGAATTTGTTTTGCAGAGCGGACACGATTCTTTTGTTCAAAGACTATTTTGGAGTATTCGGAGAAGGAACCCGCCTTGCAATGTCGAAGAAAATTCGTGCGCCGGACACCTCGTCATTGAAGCCTGGTTCAGGGGCTACTGAGGGAGTCTTGGATTAAGGGGTCCTTGGACGGCCCGACTATGTAGCATGGGCCGGACTGTTGGGCCATGAAGATACAAGATAGAAGACTCTCTCCCGTGTCCGGATGGGACTCTCCTTGGCGTGGAAGGCAAGCTTGGCGCCCAGATATGAAGATTCCTTTCTCTGTAACCGACTTTGTACAACCTAGTCCCCTCCGGTGTCTATATAAACTAGAGGGCTTAGTTCATAGAGGCGATCATAATCATACAGGCTAGACTTCTAGGGTTTTAGCCATTACGATCTCGAGGTAGATCAACTCTTGTAATACTCATATTCATCAAGATCAATCAAGCAGGAAGTAGGGTATTACCTCCATAGAGAGGGCCCAAACCTGGGTAAACATCGTGTCCCCCGCCTCCTGTTACCATCAACCTTAGACGCACAGTTCGGGACCCCCTACCCGAGATCCGCGGTTTTGACACCGACAACGTGCCTATAACGACATTTTGTAGAGTAGTCATTTCTTGGTAGGGCTGGTTGGTAAGAGCATGTACAATGGTTGATAAGGTAGTCTTATCTTAAGTTTGCCACGTATGCAAGTGGTAGTAGTTTCTTGGCATTATTAGTGGTTTCTTGCATTATTAGGGGTTTCTTGTAAGGAACATTGTACTACTAGTGACAAAAGCTGATTCTAGGTTGCGTTGTACTCCAACGAGAACTACTAGTGGTCGCGGGAGTGTATAGCTCGTTTTGTGGGTTCGATCCTGATCGAACGCATGGTGTTCTTTTTTTAAATAGTAACTTTGCTGCGAGCCAATATTTTACATGGGTAGTTTGAGTTTTGAAGTCAAACGGACGTGCAACACCACAATCTGGGTGCACTGGATAGCCTAGCCACATGAACGGGTTTTCCTTCCCAGCATCTCGTGGCTCGCGTGCTTGCCCTAGCCGCACCTCACTTGCAGCTTCGTCATCAGCTAGTAGCATATTTAAACTAGCGCCTCCCAATTAAGCCCGAGGAGCCCGAAAAGCCTGGCTGGGCATTTGGAACTGTGCAATACGGCTCTGTACGTAAAGTGCTCTACTACTACTCTGTAGCTTGTGGCGTTGCACGCATGGACTTCACTCCATTATCAGCTCTACTATAAAAGAAATTCCTCTTGATGTGTTTTTTTTGAAATGGAGGCAAAAGCTTTGCCTCATCTCATTCATAAAGAAGGAACTACTAAGAAAGTTCGACGAGATCCATTACACCTCCACAAATGGAAGCGAAAATTCTAGTCTCGCTGTATCAAATAACTCAAATGTTCTGCCCCTGCAGTAACCGTCGCTGATAAATAGACTGATAGTGTGTGCGTGAGAGGAGCGGCTGAGTAGGCCAGCTAAGTGAGAGGAGCGGCTGTATAGAGCACCGAGAGTACCCACTAGGCCACTACGCAGGTGTACTTTCCCTGCATTGATAGTATAACGATGGTTCTAGAGAACAGTAGTACCCCCCACTTCCAACTGTAGCTCCTTGGCCCTGAGATTCAATAGTTCAAAACTGGTGCACTATACTAGAAGTATAGTACATCGCACTACTAGTTGAGAAAGTAGTACTAGTACTGCTATAGTATGAGTACGTACTCCTCTGTCACATAATGTAAGACATTTTTTGACACTAGTTGGCGTGTAAAGGAAATAGCAAAAACATACCCAAAATTTCTTAATCCACGCCAAAAACTACTACCTAGTGCCAAAAATTTCTTACTAGTGCTATTATTTACAGTATAATGCAATCCCATAATGTCCCATAATGCTAGTACTAGTAGTAAATAATAGACTCACCCCTTCGCTAAGGAATGATCCACAGTTGGAAGGGACGAGGCCCTGTGGTTACTACGCTCTTATCTCCTCCTCACCAGTTCCCCTCCCTCCAAAGAGAAGGCAGTTCGTCGTTGCTCCCATGGATTCACCAGGCGGTTCTCCTCCTCGTCGGGGCTGGGAGACCTTGGACGACGATCCTCTGGGAGAAATCGCACGCCGCTCCGATATCCTCACCACCACAAGACTCAGTGCTTCCTGCACCAACTTTTTCAAGACAGTGCTTAAACAGGCTTGGGAAAAGGCCATGCTTGTGGGTCTTCCATGCGTCCTCGAGGAGAAGGTGCTTCTATGGGACAATCCTTCGAATAGTCCATCGCTCCCTGGCCATGGTTGCACGTTGGCTCCGCTAAAGTTGCCAACGTTGAGAGGTAGTCGGATTTTGTTCGATGAGCAGGTCAGTAATGGAGTTTGATCATGTAGTACTTAGTTATTCCATTTCCATCCCGTAATTTCTCCGATGCCCACCGTCTTATATATAGGTCTGGGTTGGTGCCAACAAAGATTGGCTTGCATACCTCCGGCCGGATACCACCATCATTTTGCACAACATCCATAGCAGTGCAGCCGTTCCCGTAGACCCCTTCTCCACCATTGGGATCGGCCTTCCGGACTGGCTGGGCTTGAATACGTATGATGATGCCTACATGAGATTGAAGAAGATAGCAATTGCGGACCCGCCGACAAAGCGACGTGGCTACGGCGATTACTATCTCATCACGATGTTCGACATAAGGATTGCCATCAATGCAAGAGGCAGTAACAGCAGAGGCTGGCGCATGTTGGCGACGACAGATTTGTACCCCTGCACATTCAAAGACGCCGTGCGCCATCTAGGCCGCATCTTCGCGGTGACAAGACAGGGGACTTTTTTCATCTAGTTGCCATCCTATGGTACGGGAGATTACAAATGGAATGCACAAACCATCATTTGCATCCCTAACGGTACTCCATTATTTTGCAGGGACCAGTCATCCCCCGATCAAAATAAGATCGCCGATCCTGGATGTGCATTTGCATCCACGATTCGGTCTAACCTGGAACCTTGTAGCTGACTTTGGCATATTGGGATCAACTATCTTAGCAATCGTTACCCATGGTACCACTGATGTGCAACATGGTCACACAATCTACCACGATTGGACCGTCAGCATCTACTGAGGTATTCCATTTTTTAACCCTCCCGCCTTCTCTCTCATTGTTGTACTACTTACTAGTACTAGTAGGAGTACTGTTTACCTTGGAGGACGCATATAGATAGCTAGGCCCTTGAAGACTTGAACCCACTAGCTGCCACCATTTTTGTTTTTCCATGTCTTACTATCTCATCCATGTAGCCAAGAGTGGCTATATATAATAAGCCGGTTATTTTACTTCCTCTATACCGGAGTAGTACTATTTGCTGCAAAGTATTACTGACCGCCATATTTGAGCACAACATTATTATGCATGGACCTTGACTATGTACGTAACCATGTGTCCAGATCTGAGATGTCACGTGTACCAGATGAACGACGCCGAGTTCGACCCCATGATGCGACGTGGGTGCCGAGGAACACTCTTGGAGAGTACTCGCTTTTCATTGGGGACATCTACCCCATTGTGAAGTGGATGCCACCTTCCGTGCACGACACGGAATGCCTACCGTTCATGAAGCATGGTTGTGTCTTAAGTGTGCACCGCCGGATGAACGACATGCTGGGAAATGCTATCCCTGATTTATGGTGCTTCAGCTTGGATGAGTCTCCATCGTGTGGAACCGGACTAGAAAGCTGCGACAATGATTCCCGTTGCCCACCGCCTATGGATCATGCCATACATGAAGAACACCTGGGATTGGAACCTGGAGGAGGACATGTAGCCCATCTATAACGTGTAAGTGGAGTACGGTAAATTGTGAACGGTACCGCTGTGAATATATGTAGACTAGTTGTGCACAAATTTATCACATGAATTGGAGATGAACTTGTGTGGCACACTGGCATTTGTCCTTTAGAATTTATTACTAGTAAATGTGTTATGGGTACGTCCAACTTGTGTGGTTGTTGCACGGGCTCCAACATGCTCTTTGAGAAAAAAAGGTGGCACAACTTTGGATATAGGTGACGTGGCAGCATCATATAGTAGCATCGTTCGGTATAGTTGTAGTACACTCCTACTAGGACGACAAGTCCTATAAAACCTTGCGCTTGGGTCTTTGCCTCTTCGGGAGGTTCAACAATTCGTACTCATGTGAACCTTGCACTTGGCTCCTCGCCTCTTCGGAAGTTCCAACAATGATGATACTACAGTACAATATGCTTCTGGCAATCTGACACTGATTGAACTGCTGCACGTCCACCGTGAGGGCGAAGGCGAGGGAGAGGGAGAGGGAGATGGCGCTGTAGTCAAAACCCTCTCCTCGTCCTGCGAGCCACCGCACGCGTGGGCGAGGAAGAGGCGTAGTAAGCAAGCTTCTCCTTGTTCGGCGAGTTGACGGGACACCTCAAAGCAGTACTAGTACTAGTCCATACTGCATCCTTTCCGGTTAATATGTCTTAATTTGAAACGAGAAAAATACACTGGCGGTCAATGTATGTAACAATGCGCTCTTTACGGTCACTATATATAGTTTTGCGGTGATTATACGATCACTAGCTCATCGTAGAGCACCGTATTGCACCCTACTGACCGGCCACATAGTCGACGTGGCACTTTGTTGACTGGTTAGATTGTCACCTGGTTTTTGGGTCCCACCTGTCAGTTGGCAGAGCAAAGAAATCAGTTAAACAAAACTTTACGCAGGCGCGACAGGAGTCCAATCCTTGCGCGCGAACCACCCTGGCTGTGTATGTGAGTGCATGCACGTGTACTCCCTCGGTCTTCCAACAAAGAGATTACATCGTCTAAAAAACAAAGAGTGTAGTACATCTACACTTCCAATGCATTTAGCCTTTAATCTAAATCGATGACTAATGCACCAACTTGTGGTCTAGGTATAGGCTACATGTCTATCCTTAATTACAGCATGCAACGACCTTCATTTAATCTTCTTCTCTCAATGGTCGCATGCACACATAAGTCTGCTACTTTTGGGCGTTAATTACGCCCTGGTCAATGTGTAAATATCTAAATGTACAGTCTTTCACGGACGTAGGGAGTAGGTTGAGCACTTGAGCGTGAGCGTGTGTGTTGCATCGTGTGCTATGTGCCGCATGGGTGCGTGAGTGTTGCGTGCGTCCATGTGTACGTGTGAGTGTTGCATGTTGCATGCATGCATGCATGGGGCTTACTCCCTCCCATTGACATGTTCATATTTCAAGCTTCCTTTGTTCCCTCTATATGGTGATACTCCCTCTATTCCCAAATAGAGTAAAAGCCTCCCTCTGTTCCCAAATATGGAGTATTTGTCTTTCTAGAGATTTCAACAAGTGACTATGTACAGAGCAAAATGAGTGAAGTGAGCGTAGATGCATAGGGATACTGTAGAAAGGAAGTCTTCGCGATCCATTATTCCCCATCTCGGTTAGAGAGAACTATTCAACTAGTCTTCGCAGTGAAGGGACCGAGGGATTCCTGGATAAGGGGGTATCCGGACAGCCAGACTATGTACTTTGGCCGGACTGTTGGACTATGAAGATAGAAGATTGAAGACTTCGTCCCGTGTCCGGATGGGACTCTCCTTTGCATGGAAGGCAAGCTTGGCAATTCGGATGTAGATCTCCTTCTCTGTAACCGACTCTGTGTAACCCTAGCCCTCTCCGATGTCTATATAAACCGGAGGGTTTAGTCCATAGGACAAGATCAATCATACCATAGGCTAGCTTCTAGGGTTTAGCCTCTACGATCTCGTGGTAGATCAACTCTTGTAATACTCATATCATCAAGATCAATCAAGCAGGAAGTAGGGTATTACCTCCATCGAGAGGGCCCGAACCTGGGTAAAACATCGTGTCCCCAGTCTCCTGTTACCATTAGCCTTAGACGCACAGTTCGGGACCCCCTACCCGAGATCCGCCGGCTTTGACACCGACATTGGTGCTTTCATTGAGAGTTCCTCTGTGTCGTTGCTGTAAGGCTCGATGGCTCCCCCAACCTTCAACAACGCAGTCCAGGGTGAGACTTTTCTCCCTGAACAAATCTTCATGTTCGGCGGCTTCGCACTGCGGGCCAACTCGCTTGGCCATCTGGAGCAGATCGACAGCTATGCCCCTGGCCATCAGGTCAGGTTTGGGAACCTGAATTACACTGCTGATATCCGCGGAGACTTGATCTTCGACAGATTCGGGCCTGCATCGGGAGTACCGAACAGTCACGACGAGCATGACTTAAGGACAATATTCAGGATATCACCCCTGCAGCTGCTCCGGACCTAAATCCGGGGCAGATCGCGTCGACCGAGGACGGGTGGATGGACCCCGCCATGGAGGCGGCATACTCTTCGGCGGTAGAGACGAACACAGACTCCACCATTAAGGGGATCTGTGTCACTGGACCCCCGGACCTATGTCCGGACGTGGGTTCCGAACCGCGCGCGCCCGGGCCCGTCAAGTCCGATTGGGCTCCAGTAATGGAGTTCACCGCCGCGGACATCTTTCAGCACTCCCCCTTTGCCGATGTGCTAAATTCGTTAAGGTCTCTCTCATTGTCAGGAGAGTCCTGGACAAACTATGTTCGGCTCGAGTGGGAAGCGGGCGATGAAGAAATTCGTTACCCACCCACCACCCACTTCATAGCCACGGTCGATGATTTGACTGACGTGCTTAACTTCGACTCCGAAGACATCGACGGTATAGATGACGATGCTGGAGAAGAACAGGAACCACCGCCCATAGGGCGCTGGACTGCCACCTCTTCATATGATATATATATGGTGGACACCCCCAAAGAAAACAATGGCGATGAGGCAACAGATAACCCCTCAGGGAAGAAATCAAAGCATGGGCGTCATCGGCGCCGCTGTAAGCACCGCCACAGCAACACCGGCACTGGAGAAGAAAACAATCCAGATGGCGCCGAAGAGGAATACAATCCTGAACAGCCTACCTTTGAGCAGGCCGAACAAGAACACGGGCAGGACATCCCAGATGAACAGGCGATGAACGGATACTTGGAGGACAACAACTACATGCCCCCCTCTGAAGACGAGGTGAGCCTCGGTGACTACGAATTCGGTGTACCGGAGGATCCCATAGAGCAGGAGCGCTTTAAGCGCCAGCTTGTAGCCACTGGAGGAAGCCTGAAAAAGAAGCAGCAGCAGCTCCAAGCTGATCAAGATCTGCTCGCAGACAGATGGACTAAGATCCTGGCGGCCGAGGAATACGAACTCGAGCCCACCACCAAGGGCTACCCAAAGCATAAGTTGCTACCTCAGCTGGAGGAAGAGCCCGTAGAGCCTGCATTACCAGCACAAGACGAGGCAAACCGACCACCTCATGGCCAGGATAAAACAACGTACCAGCCCGCACCCCCACGCTAGTTCACTATGGCCCGGGGCAATATGCAGGACCTGCGAGATATATTGGAAAACAATGTAGGACAACCAAGATCAATCTATGGATCACCGGGGCGCACCACAACACATGATGATGACCATCATGCCGAATACACTAGCAATAAGTCCGGCTGGGCCGAACACAACAGACCAGATTTAGTCGGACTGCGTCATGACATAGCCCGGCACAGAGGCGCGGCACACCCCCTCCGCTTCACTGATGAAGTATTGGATCACGAATTCCCAGAAGGGTTTAAACCCATCAACATCGAATCATACGACGGCACAACAGACCTTGCAGTATGGATTGAAGATTTCCTTCTCCACATTCACATGACCCGCGGTGATGATCTACATGCCATCAAGTATCTCCCCCTTAAGCTTAAAGGACCAGCCAGACAGTGGCTGAATAGCCTGCCGGCAAACTCCATCGGCAGCTGGGAAAATCTCGGGGACGCATTCCTCGCCAACTTCCAAGGTACTTATAGGCAACCACCGGATGCTGATGACTTGGGACACATTACCCAACAGCCCGGAGAGTCCGCCCGGAGACTCTGGACCCGGTTCCTACTAAAAAAGAACCAAGTCGCTGACTGTCTGGACACCGAAGCCATAGCAGCCTTCAAACACAGTATCCGGGACGATTGGCTCGCCCGACACCTCGGCCAAGAGAAACCAAAGTCCATGGCGGCCCTAACAACACTCATTACTGACTTTTGTGCGGGCGAAGATAGCTGGCTGGCTCACAGCAACAAAACAAACACCCCTGGCACATTAAAGGCCAGATATAGCACCCATAAACATCGACGCAACAAACACAAGCGTCCCAAGACTAATGATGATGCCCGCGAGACGACAACCAATGCCGGATTCCGCGGCTCCCAGTCCGGTCGGCGGAAAAAGCCACTTCAACAAAGCAATTCGGGCCAATCCGCCCTGGACCGCATCCTCGACCGCCCATGCCAAATCCATGGTAAACCAGGATCGATAGCTAAACATACAAATAGAGAATGCCGGGTCTTCAAACAAGCCGACCGGTCATACACCAAAAACAATAAAGTTGTCTCAAAGCAATGCAATACAGAGCAAAAGAAACTCCTACGCAATCCAGCATGGTGAGCGTTATAAACACCACCCTTGAGGTTGTCTCCGGATCACCGAATGGTCACCATACCGGAGAGTCAGTCTTCGACACTATCCTCCTATACAGTAACTATTACGTACTACTGGGGTGAACCACGTTGGCTCGATTCAACGTGGTACCATACCAAGCCCACGTAACATAGTCACAGTTACGAGGACGACCGAGCCCCACTTCGGCACCAAAAAGAATATGGCCACTGAAGTAGTGAGTTGTGCTACCTTGCCGAACCTCGATTCGGCAGCCAACCCCTCGGACACCAATAAAGGAGTCCGAGCTACTTCAGGACAGGCTAGCTCGGCTCGACCAGACACCAGTCTAACCCCCCGACATAAGTTGGGAAGGGTCACGCCCTGCGGTTCAACCGCTCCGTGGCGCACACACGTCTCTCAACATTCTCCTTGCAGGATCTCTTCTGCGGATAATAGGTCTGGCGCCAGTAAATCAGCCCCGACGCGCAAAGGAAAAATCTTTGAACATTTCCCCCAAAGACAATCCAGACACACTTCGGATTCATACACAGGGTACGTCGTCATACCTCCCTTTTTACAACATGAACAGTACCCATATGCATAAACGTATTACTTGAATACAACATGTAGAGTTATATGACACTTATCCGCTATCATCTACCATTGACATTTTTTAGTCATAAAGGGCATCTGAATACCGTGTTATGCCTTAAATGCCAAGGGGCTTCATCATACCCGCTCCATGGCAACAAAGTCCGACCACCTTCTCGGTCGCTCGACACCCCGAACTTATAGCATTATATGCATCAGCTCCGAATCATGTCTTGGGTCATTAGTTTTGTTTGCCCGGCTCCCATGTTTTGGTACCTTACGTTTCGCAATATCGGCTAAGGTAGTGCTAGGAGAACTACTGCGATTGTGTCCCGGTTCTTCCGGACAAGCACCTCAGTAGAGAAAGCCGAAAACTAACTGTCATGATACGGCGAGAGCTGGTCAGCTGTTCAAGAGGTTGTAAAATCTTTAAAGATTCATTCCGCATAATGCCATAAAAAATGCAGAGTGCGACGGATCGATTTATCGATCAGGTGCTGTTAGAGCCCCTCGTGCGATCTTCCGAACACCAGGGGATGCGCCTACCATACTTAAATTCCTATGGCTAAGTGAGAGTGATAAAGACCTATAGTCTGGTTGCCAGGTTCGTTGTGCTGAACACCTCCTTTATGGACCCAAGAATGGGGTTAAGAGTGTTCAGGTGTATCCCGAACACCCTCGTATTTCCTACGTGGGGGCAGAAGCCGACGACTGTCCAACTCTCAAGATTAACATATAAAACGGCCACGAAGGAAGAAAAACTTTTTATATAAAAGGTAAATACATAAATAACGGTGACTCTGTTCCGCCTTAGAAAGGACAATATAATTGCCTTCATGGAAATACAACGTATTTGGTACACTGCTCCGCCACAAGGCGGGATCCTTTCAGGACAACATCGTAATATAGTTCGGGCTTGCAGTGCTCCTTCCCCTCGGGTGGTCCCTCGGCCCTCAGCTTTTCAGCATCCAACTTTCCCCAATGCACTTTCGCGCGGGCAAATGCCATTCGCACACCTTCTATACAAACTGACCGCTTAATGGTGTCAAGCCGAGGACAGGCACTCACAATTCACTTCACGAGCCCAAAGTAACTACTCGGAATAGGCTCGGCGGGCCATAGCCGGATAATCAGATCCTTCATGGCTAGTTCGGCCACCTGGTGCAGTTCGACCAGCTGCTTCAGCTGATCGACGTATGGCACCGGGTAATTCGGCGCCAAATACTGCGACCAGAAAAGCTTGTCTGCAGTCTTCTTCTCCTCAGCTCGATAGAATTGAGCAGCATCAGATATGCTGCACGAAAGATCCCTAAACGCCCCTGGAGAAATCAGAAGTGAATTTGTCACCTCGAATTTTTCTGCTACGGCATCAACAAATGCTCTAAATAGGAAAAGGCCCGACCAGCCGTAATTTTCCTCGCCTCCTGAATGTCCTTCAGAGCACCTTGGGCTTCCTCCCGAGCATCAGTTGCGGCTTGGAGAGTTTGGGTGAGTTTGGATTCTTTCAATGGCAGACCCCGCTCCAAAGTCTCGCTCTTCTGCATAGCCTCCTGAAGCTCTGATTCAGCTTCAATGACCCTGGCCTCATGCTTCTCGCGAAGGGCCTGTTCCTCGGCTGCCTTCTTTTCGGCAAAGGCCACAACCTTCTTCAATGCCTCAATTTCAGCATTCGCCCCTAGAGCGCGCAATATACATACTTTCATTAGGCACACCTACTTCATTGTGCTAAACTTAAACAAGGTTTCGACATACCTTGGTCCTCCATCTGCTTCTTCACCTGGCCAAGTTCTTCTTCGGCCCGCTCCAGACTTTGCTTCAGTCCGGATATTTCCGCAGTATGAGAGGCGGCAGTCGCCACAGACGCCCGCTTACAAAGGAAGAAATATATGTCATGCACTGAGTCTCCTGTGGGAGGCAATTTGATCCCCAGTCTGGTTCCTTCTTTCACCGGACAGTGTATCAGGGGCTACTATCTATACTATGACAAATCTTCTAAAAACTCCTAAAAAGTTACCTCCAAGCCTTTTATAAGGCTGATGCAGGATTCATTCAGTCCACTTTCAGCGGCCTTAACCTTCTCAATCACCATGCCCATAAGGGCGCGATGTTCATCGATGATGGAAGTGCTCTTTAGCGCCGTCAATAAGCAGCCCGACACCTCTGGTTGGACAGAGGTCACCGGTGGAGCAGGTTCACCTCCTCTAGTCAAGGGGAGCTACCCGTCTGAACCCGGAGCCTCAAAGGTCTCTGGGACTGTGTCCGGCTGTGGGCCGAATCCAAGGTCGCCCCTGCCATCGACACTCAGTGGAGCCGATGCTCCTGTGTGTCTGGCCCCTGAGGTACACCCCTCCTGGTTTAGCTCCTTTTGGGACGACACCTCGGTGTCATGTCCGAGCTTCGGGGATGGGGCCCTCGGAGGTGTCTCGCTCTTAAGGGCATCTGAGCTCAACGAATCCTCCGATGAGTACTGTTCAGCGTGAGACCTGGCCGGGCTGCAAAAAATATGGCACCAATTAATTTATTTGTGCCCTGATAATCCTGGAAGCATAGACGTGTTCGGATTTTGTACACTCACGAGTTTTCCAAGGGCTGGGCCCTGGGATCCCACTATGGGCTGCTGTCGGTAGCCGTTGCAGACGCCTCTGGCAGGGGAGTTTTTCCCCTCTTAGGCAGTTCGGCCTCCAGAGATGAGGAGGCCGTCCTTTTCTTTCCTCCCCCCGTGGGGGACTCATCTTCCTCCTCCTCTTCCTCTTTGGAGGAAAGAGGGGTATTGGAGTCTTCGAATTTTGTGTCCAAAGCCCCGCGACGATGCAGGCCGCCCCTGGTCTCCTTGTCCTCTTTGTGGGCCTCTTTCTTTGGCGCCTTGTAAGGCGCCGGGACTAGCATCTTCGTCAGAAGTGATCCGGCTGGTTCTTCTGGCAGCGGGGACAGACAGTGTATCTGCCCCACCTTCTTCGTCCATCCCTAAGATGATTGTGGGAAGCTCATTAGGACATTTTCCCCGGGATATGACAATGAAACATATGGATGAACAAAATATAATGACTACTCTCCGGACTCACGGGGTGGGAAAGTTGGTACCCGCGGTCCATGGCGGAGTCCGGCCACGGTTTGCCGGACTTAAAAAGCACCTTCCAGATGTCCTTGTGTGAGGATCCATAAAATTCCCGCAGGGTCTGGTGTTCGGCCGGGTCGTACTCCCACAAATTGCAGGCTCGGTGCTGACAGGGAAGAACTAGGCGGACCAGCATCACCTGGACTATGTCAACAAGCTTGACGGCCTTGTCTTCCATACCTTTGACACGTGTCTGGATCACCGACAACTCGTCAGATGAAGACCACTTCAAGCCCTTCTCGGGCCAGGACGTGAGCCGCAAAGGGGCTCCGGATCGGAACTCAGGAGCTGCGGCCCACTTTTTTCCATGCGGCTCAGTGATATAGAGCCACTGTTACTGCCACTCCTTGACAGAATTGTTGAAAGTACCTGTCAGCCATGTGACCTTGGGCATCCTGCTCACCATGGCACCTCCACACTCAGCGTGCTCGCTGTTCACCACCTTGGGCTTCACATTGAAGATCTTTAGCCATAAGCCGAAGTGTCGCGCGATGCGGAGAAAAGCCTCGCACACGACAATAAACGTCGAGATGTTGAGGAAGGAATTGGGGGATAGATCATGGAAATCGATCCCGTAATAATACATAATGCCGCAAACAAATGGGTGAAGGGGAAACCCGAGCCCGCGGACAAAATGAGGGAGGAACACGACCCTCTCATGGGACTCCGGAGTAGGGACAATCCGTCCCGCCGCTGGAAGGCAGTGGCCGATTTTCTGGGCCAGGTACCCGGCCTCCCGAAGCTTTTTGATATCCTTCTCCTGGACAGTAGAGGCCATCCACTTGCCTCCTGCTCCGGGTCCGGACATTTTCGGAAGAACCTTCGTCGGTGGAGAAGATGAACTCTCGGGAGATAGGGCTCAAGCGAAAGAGAATGGACGAGTAGAAGGAGAAGGCGTGGGTAAAAAGGAAGAGGCCTTTCCTCTTTATAGAGGCAATGAAACTCTGCGCTTCCTCGCTTGCCTAATAAAACCTGCTCGTTCCCCACTCACCGCGTTTGGTGGTGCGGTTGGGTTACCCACACCCGTATTGATGAGAATCCCATGATAAGGGGAACATGATCTCTGCTTCTACAAGACGTGCCAAAGAAACCGCCTCGCAATGTGTGCGGTGGCTGGTTATAAAAATGGTTCGAATACAAGCCGGGCCATGGCATGATGTCACACTACGAAGGGTTGTCAGCAGATTAGATTCATGGATTATTATTCTCTCTACGGCGGTATGTGAAATTTGTCTTGCAGAGCCGGACACGGTCCTTGTGTTCGGAATTTATCTTGGAGTATTCGGAGATGGAACCCGCCTTGCAATGCCGAAGACAATCTGCAGGCCGGACGCATCGTCATTGAAGCCTGGTTCAGGGGCTACTGAGGATTCCTGGATAAGGGGGTATCCAGACAGCCGGACTATGTACTTTGGCCGGACTGTTGGACTATGAAGATAGACGATTGAAGACTTTGTTCCGTGTCCGGATGGGACTCTCCTTTGTGTGGAAGGCAAGCTTGGCGATTCGGATGTAGATCTCCTTCTCTGTAACCGACTTTGTGTAACCCTAGCCCTCTCTGGTGTCTATATAAACTAGATGGTTTAGTACGTAGGATAAGAACAATCATACCATAGGCTAGCTTCTAGGGTTTAGCCTGTATGATCTCGTGGTAGATCAACTCTTGTAATACTCATATCATCAAGATCAATCAAATAGGAAATAGGGTATTACCTCCATCGAGAGGGCCCGAACCTGGGTAAAACATCGTGTCCCCAGTCTCCTGTTACCATTAGCCTTAGACGCACAGTTCGGGACCCCCTACCCGAGATCCGCCAGTTTTGACACCAACAGTGACAATACACGCTGCAGCAGATGGGACACTTAATTAATAAGCTGAACCAGCGTGCTGGTGTTACTAAATCAGCCTTTCCTAGTACTACCATCATGTTTGCCAGTAGAGCACACTTCCACAAATACGCCTACGCACCTCTATCCTCCATTAACTGACATATGGGCGCTCTTGTGGTAGACCCACATGTCATCAATGTAACTATTTACACTCCGAAGGACGGTATATCCTGGTAGTTGTACTAGTAGAATTGAGTTTTAATGCACTTTCTTCCCCATCTTCCACTCTTCTTCCTCCTATCTTCTTCTTCCTCCTCTCTTCTCCATCGTCGGTCGCACACCATTTCCCCCTGCTAACTGCTCGCCTGCCCGTGCCATCTTCCTTGGTAGCTCGCGCATACCATATCCCCCCGCTCACTGCTCGGCCACACGAGGAGAAGCTTCTTTGCTCGCCTGCCCGAATCCACTTCCCCGCTGGCTCACAGGCACCGAGAACCCAATGGCAAAATCGACTGACACGCAGAGCCACGATTGGAATTCCCTCCCCGATGTACTCTTGGAGCAGATCTGTAATCGTATGGACCTACTCAGCACCGTCCGTCTGGCCGCATGCTTGGTGTCTTTGTACCATCTACTATTCTGCAATCGACCGGCTCTTTTCAAGACACCCTGCTTGTTGATGCTCGATCCTCGTAGGTGGCCCAGACACCGACTTGACGATCCTACGGAGGTTGCCGTGGTGCCCCTCGACATGATACCACTACCCGTCCACCTGCCCTTCATGCGCGGCCACTACTGGGCAGACATGAAGGCCAACTGGATCGTCCTCATCCACCAATCCAGTAGTCCGTGGCATCTCGTGGATATCTACACCCAGCAAGAGACCACCCTTCCATCGTTCGATACCGCCGCCATCGAGCCTTGCGGCCCGCCGGACACTCCTGCCTACTACGCACGAGATGCGTCAAGCTTTTGGCTCGACCTCTATTTGCTGAAAGTTGTAATCTATGAAGTGCCCACACCATCACAAGACTACATGGATTACAAGCTCATTGCCTTGTTCAACATGGGATTAGTCTATCTGGAATCCGGTCGCCATACATGGTTATGGCTCATCGTCAATCCTGTTGAGGCAACATCTCTGTCTGATGCTATAGTGCACGATGGCATCGTTTACGCGGTCGTCACACAGATACCTGCCTATACTGGTGGAATCTATCGTCTGCAATTGTTCTATCTCATCTCATCTTTACCTTATGAATACGACTGCCTGTTCATTGTTACAAATTTAGAATAGATAGTATGTCTATAACCACATCATTGCTATATGTTCCTCTCATTTCCTTGATTTTTATAACCACACATGTTATTGTTAGAGTTGATATGAGAACAATTGGCATCTAATGATTGTTAGAATAGATATTATGAGCATAACATCATGATTGCTATATGTTACTCTCATTTCCAAGATTTTGATAACAGCACATGTTATTGCTTAGAGTTGATATGAGAATAGTAGTAGTAAGTGCTATGGTAGAATATGAGTAGGCTCTGTCATAGTTGTTTTCCTCTCATTGTTACATGATGTTTGAACCATGACTTATTGCTAGAATATGAAAGCCATTGGCTTATTTTTTTTTAACTTGGGGTATGATTATGACCACGGCATTGCAATTCTCTGTCTATGATATGTGTCACTGTTATAATAATCTTAATTCCACACATACTCTGAACATGATTGTTTATTTTTGTCCTTTTGGTCTCCAATTTGAACTGTTGCAGCAGACGCAAATGCGCTGGCCTTCATGATTCCAGGACCTGGAATCATACCAGCCGATGGGTGGTGGTTTATCGCTCGCTTAGCTGACGGCGGTCATTTGATGCTCATTCGAACGTACCAAATTGACCAAACCATTACATCAAACCACATGCAGTACAATGCCTGGGGCGTTCATGACATTGATGGCTATGGCTGCTTCGTGTTCGAGAAAGATCCCAGCTTCATTGGGCCAGGTGTATTCAACTGGAGGCGGGTTTACAGCCTCGGCAACCACTCCATGTTCCTCGGGCTCAATTATCCGATCATCCAACCAATCATTCATCATATCACCGGCGATGATTGCCCTGCTATGCAACTTCCATTCGCCATGGGGGACTGTGTTTACACATCATACCATGGGTTCATGAATCACCATATCCAGAGATTCGTCGACACAACCTATTGCCAGATAATCTTCAGTGTGTCAAAGGCATCAAGCTTCCATGCGATGGATGGCTTTTGCAAACCCGACATGCAGCGATGTGGTTCATGCCAACAACAAATATGCACAACTTGATTCGTACTGATATCTAGACTGAGCCATGTATTCTGCTGCTATACCACGACCCTCTTTTGTCGGATATTATGTATTGTTGTTAGTTTGAAGCACTCCTCTGGTTTGAAGGATAGATACCTTTCTGGGATCAAGTGCATCCTAACTCACCTGCGTAGGATGTACTGATAATGATGATGGAGATGTTGTGCAAAAGCAATATATATATATATATATATATATATATATATATATATGTCAATTAGGCTTCAAGTGCATACTTGTTAGTTAAACCTATGGTTAAAATGTGACACTAAATACGACTAGTAAGTAGTACAGTAACAGTACTAGTATACATCGGTCAAATTATTCATCATGTCCACACATTGAATTGACATGACAACATGCTGCGCGTGAGGTAACACAAGAATCCGGCGGTGTGTTCGGGTATTCTGGACTTCAGATTTGGATTACCACTTATCTGTCAAAATCTTTCATCATTCACTTAAAACAGTTGATTGATCATACATTGAGTACCATATAACTGGAATTAACCGATGCAAGTCGAAGAAGGATTGGCCGGTGCTGCCGGCTAGCATCAAGTTCGATCCCACGGATCAGGAGCTGATCGAGCACCTTGAGGCCAAAGTGAGTGCTGATAGCGCAAGATCTCACCCTCTCATCGATTTGTTCATACCAACCATAGACAACGAGCACGAAATATGCTACACCCATCCTGAGAAACTTCCAGGTAAGACACCGATTGCCCGTCTACTTGCGCAAACATATTCCTTTGTTTATAGCTCTATTTTTTTAGACGCAGACCTGGTGAAGCAATTACAATTTGACAGTTAATAAAAAGTGAAACAAGTGACTGCAACATGCCAAAGATGGTATGAAAATGCCAACTACGTACACTAAAACCTGTATTCGACAATACTGCAGGTATCACAATGAGTGGCCTAAGCAAGCATTTCTTCTAGCGCAATTCCAGGGCGTTCAAAAGGGGCATGTGGACACGTCGCAAGATACAGTCGGAGTGCGGCATGCATGCGATGTAGCACAAGACCGACAATACCTTGCCGGTGATGGTTAACGGCCGGCAGACGGGTAGCAAAATGGTTCTGGTGCTGCACACCAACAAGAAGTTCGACCAATAGAGGACCAACTGGGTGATGCACTAGTACCACCTTGGGGACCTGGAGCAAGAGAAGGAGCGGGAGCTGGTCCTCCGCGAGATTTTCTACCAGACGAACACTAGGGCCTGGAGTAAAAATATTATAAGTTAGTTTGGTATTGGTACTTGTACTACCTTGTCGTCCGCAAGTTGGTATTGTTGTTAATGATATTTTGGTATGATCTTGGCATTTGCTTCCAACCATCATGCCGAGGGTCGACGTGGATATAAAGCTGGCTCATTTGTTCCGAAACAAATTTTTAGGCACCTGATTTTTATTTGATGGGTAGCATAAGCACCTGCCGTTCGAATTCCCAGTTCTCCAATTTTTTCGAAACAAGTGCATGCACTTATTATCACGATGAAAAACCAATATCCCTGCTGCATCCCAGTTATCAGTCTGTACTTGCAGAATTCTCTCATTTATTGAGCAGGTAAATTGTTTTTTCAGGTCGAGCAAGTTTCAACTGGGCTGTAGACAGCCCAAGCTTGGTTTTGTTTTTAACAAGCCCAACCCATGACGACAACGGGGCACAAAGATCCAGCAGGTATCTACTGGCCTCTGGCCCGCCAGCGTTAGTTATATTTTGTCTTACAACATCCGCAGGCAGATTTTTAACTGAATCAAACACACAGCCCAGTTCTATTTTCTTCTTGAACGCATGTCCTACATCCATTTTCTAATCTCTACCTATAGTTTTACTAGTTCATATACACGTATCATTATATTGAAAATACATAAATTCCCTTTTCATATTTACATCCTTATTTTTGTTGTTGTTTTCTCTCCCAGCGCTAATTTTTTACCACTGGTTTTCCCTTAAACCAACTCAATTGTCCCACGTCTTATTTGCTTACAAGAACAAAACGATTTTTTGGCAAATCAATAAGTTCTTAAAAAAACATTTATCATTTCGGGATTATAACAGTTCTGACTCCACCAAAATATGCAAAATAAGGTTGAACTTTTTGACCTTGGTCCTGGGCAGAAAATGGGCTGTAATAAATTATTTAAGAATTAG
This sequence comes from Triticum dicoccoides, assembly GCF_002162155.2. Lineage (NCBI taxonomy): Eukaryota > Viridiplantae > Streptophyta > Magnoliopsida > Poales > Poaceae > Triticum > Triticum dicoccoides. The sequence continues at coordinate 181,559,401 of NC_041393.1, read as the reverse complement.
CAAATGGGCTATAAATTATTAAAAAATAGCAAATGGGCTCTATGTTGTGTGCCACAGATTTGGAGGCTGACTTGTGGGCCTACTAAGTTTATGCGTACACAAGGTTTCTCAGAAAAGAAACTTAGTCAACAATCGACTCTATCAGCGTTAGACCGTTAGATATCAATCTAACAGCAATCGTGCTTCTTCAGTCTCTGATCTTCCTGCCCCAGCCGCCCAAACCAGCGCCGTCGAAATCGCCTGCTCCCGCCTCCCGTGGCCGGATGTGCTGCCGGGAAGGCCTCACGGCCCCATCATACTCGCATCCCTAGCCTGTCTATCCCTCTACTCACCCACACCTCCTGTTATTTTCCGGTGATGGCAGCTGAACCAGTCAACGCTCGTACTCTCCACCGCGTGGGCAGCCACTGCCGTGTCTTCCTCGGCTCCGTGTCGTTCCCTTCATAGCCCTCGCCGTCATCCACCGCCCTGGTGCTCTCGGCATGGCATGGTCAACGTGGTCAACAAACGACATCCATCAGAAGTGGACTGTACATGGAGAGGCTGACAGTTGGGTCCACGGCCGCACACAAGGAAATGCCTCCTTATTACACGCAAAATAATTATTCCTCCACCTGACATCTGGGACCCACCGGAGGGCCTCTGTATTTCACGAAAAAAACGTTCCCTCCGGTGACAGGTCGGACCCACCAACTATATCTTCGTACGCAAGGAAGTGCCTCCTTATTGCACACAAAAAATGAATACCACCTGCCAGCTGGGACCCACCATAGTGGGAGGCTGACGTGTGGTCCTACTAAGTTGATGGGGATGGAGCACTTTGTGAACTTAGCCACTATATGAACAATTCTAGCTCCAGTGACTGTACGATATCCATCCAACGGCTGTAGTGCTTCTTCAACCTCTGGTCTTCTTGCTCCAGCCGCCCAAACCAGCGCCGGTCGTGCCGCATGCTCCTGCCTCCCGTGGCTGGCTGTGATGCCGTGGAGGCCTCACCGGCCTCTACTACTCCCACCGTTGGCCAGGCCATCCCTCTACTCACCCACACCCCCTGTTATTCTGCGGTGACGACAGCCTCACACCGCAGCCAAACCAGTGAACCCTCGTACTCCTCTTTGCATGGGCATCCACTGCTGCATCTTCCCCAGCTCCGCGTCGTCCCCTTCCTAGGCCTCGCCGTCGTCCACCACCTTGGCGCTCTCGGCGCGGCATGGTCAATGTGTTCAACGACCGACTTCCATCGAAAGAGTACTATACATGGAGAGGCTGACAGCTGGGTCCACAGCCGCAGCAAGGAAGTGCCTCCTTATCACGCGGAAAATAATGATTCCTCCACCTGACAGTAGGGACCCCCCCAGACAGGCAACCGTATTTTGTGAAAAAAATGTTTCCCCCTGACTGTTGGGACCCACCAGCTACATCTTCGCATGCAAGGAAGTGCGTCCTGGCAAAAAAAAACGATTCACCCCCTGACTGCTGGGACCCACCAGCTACATCTTTGCACACAAGGAAGTGCCTGACAGTCGGGACCCACCTGGTCGAAGCGTACGTAACATTGTCATTCTTGTCGCGAACGTGTACGTACATACTGGTCGATGTAGAGGCGCGCACGTGTCATAGTAGAGGTGCACACGTAGCATGTAGACGTACGTACATCGGCCAGTGTGCAAGAAAGAAAATACGTCCACGTACGTACATACGGGCGGGGTCTCAAACGCCTACTCGCGCATACGTATGGCCATGGCTCGTGTACATGGCTAGGTCGGAACGGAGAAACAACGGCGTCGTCGTGTTCATGGGTAGCCAACCGGCTGGGTCGGAACGGAATGCGTCGTCATGTTCATCGGGAGGGCTTGGACGGAATAGCCGATGGAAACGAGGCCTGGCGTACTACACAACAAAGGAAACGGCCTTCTGTTCGACCAGCCACATTCGAAGCGGGATCTTGTTCATCGGGAGGGGTCCGGCGTACCACAAAATGGAGGAAACGGACTTCTATTGGACCTCCTACAGTCGAAACGGAGTCCTATTGATCGGGAGGGGTGTGGCGTACCGCAAAACAGAGGAAACAGACTTGTGTTGGAGCACTACGGTTGAAACGGGGGTCCTGTTCATCGGGAGAGGTGTGGCGTACCGCAAAACAGGACTCCACGGGATACTGTTCATCTCCACCGTCGACCTCCTCCAGCCTCCACGGGCTACTATTCATCCACCGTCGACCTCCTCCAGCCTCCACCTGCGATTGTTCATCCATGAGCTCCCGTTCATCCAGCCTCCACTGCGGGCTACTCCACCGGCTATTGTTCAACCAGCCCTCTCCACAGGCTCCTGTTCAACCACCCCTCCACGAGCTACCATTCATCCAGCCTTCCACCGGCTACTGTTCAACTAGCCCTCCACAGGGTCGTCCTATTCATCCAGCCCTCCACGGGGTCCTGTTGATCCAGCCTCAACTGGCTCGATCGATCGGGGTCCTATTCATCCAGAGGCAACACCACAGGGTCCTGTTCATCCACCCCCCACCGGGAACTGTTCATCCGAACCCCCCAGCAACGCTCACTGTTCATCAAGGGAAGGAGGCAGTAGGGTTCGATCGACTTCAGTTAGCAACAGTAGCGAAGGAATCACTTGGGTTCAGTAATGTAGCTAGTGCAATCGCTCGGGTTCAGTTAGGGCCCAACGCCTCGCTCGGGTTCAGTTAGAGCCCAACGCCTCGCACCCACGCGCGTACGGTACGAGAGAAACGTGCATCGCTCGGCCCCCGACCACCCACCGTAACCGGGAACTCCCCGATATTTTCCTCGCCCTTGCTTATACCACGGATTTTTCCGTCATGGACGACCCAAAGAATGTCATGCAGCTGTGTCTCCGGACCGCCCAGGACGAAAAGCCCATTTTTGTCATGATTTTTTGTCATAGAAGTAGGAGCCCACCACATCTATGATGATAACGGGTTTTGTCACAATTATCGTCATAGAAGTGTCATAAGTATGACAGAAAAAAATTTCGTTCGACCCAAAATGTCACGGATGTGTCTTTTTTTTGTAGTGGGGCCCTTCCCAGAGGGAAGCAGAGGTTGTCATGTGCTTTTATGGTTGGATGCACAAAATCTTAATGCAATAGAATGTCACTTTATATCGCCGCTTGTGATAAAGACCTTTATTATGTAGTCCGTCGCTTTTATTTCTTCCCTATCACAAGTTTGTATAAGGCTTATTTTCTTCGCACTAATAGATCATACATATTTAAGGAGCAATTTTTATTGCTTGCACCGATGAAAACTTAGTTGAAGGATCTTACTCAATCCATAGGTAGGTATGGTGGACTCTCATGGCAAAACTGATTAGTATCTGTACTTGGTGCAAATAATTTGGCTAGCATGAGGGGGAAAGGCAAGCTCAACATGTTGGATGATCCAAGACAATATAACGTCTATTCGGATATAGGAAAACATAACCCATTAAGTTGTCTTCCTTGTCCAACATCGAATTTTTTGGAATGTCATATTTTAATGAGTGCTCACAATTACAAAAGATATCCAAGATAGTATATTTATATGTGAAATCTCTCTTCCTTCAATATTCTTTCATGAATTGTTCAAGTGACCAATACTGCGTTTGCTAACTTTCAATAAATTTACCACCTAAACTTATTATGTGTGAAGTCATTAATCCCCATGGTATAAGCATATGAAACATATATAAATTCATATTTATGATGTTCAATTCATTCAACCATTCACTCATAGGATATACGTGAAGCACGTGAGTAAATGACAAACTACTCTAAAAAGATATATGTGAAGAACGCTGAGTAGTCAAATAATTAACTAGCCATGGGAGGACTCTCTCTTATTCAAGATTTCATATCCAATGATTTTATTCAAACAACAAGTAAAATGAAAATACGCTCCAAGCAAAACACATATCATGTGACGAATAAAAATATAGCTCCGGGTAAGGTATACCGATGGTTTTGAAGACGAAAGAGGGGATGCCTTCCGGCGTATCCCCAGGCTTAGGCGCTTGAGCCTTCCTTGAATATTACCTTGGGGTGCCTTGGGAATCCCTAAGCTTAGGGTCTTTCCACTCCTTATTCTCCTCATATCGATATCTCACCCAAAACTTGAAAACTTCAATCATACAAAACTTAACGGAACTTCATGAGATGGGTTAATATGATAAAGAGTAAACCATTCACTTTGGTACTGTCAAATACAAGATTCATAATTGTTCTCACACAATGCCTACTGTACCATATCATTTCTACAATTCATATTGAGCAATATAAGCCATAGAAACTAGAAAACAAGCAAACTATGCATTGAAAACAGAATCTGCCAGAAACAGAACAGTCTGTAATGATCTGAATAGCAACCATACTTCTGTTACTCCAAAAATCCAGCAAAATTAGGAAAACCTGAGCAATTTGTGTACCAATTGTTCGCACACGAACACATAGCCGTGTACCCTCGGCGTCAAGCGTGATACGTATGACACGTCCCCGAAGGAGGCTCACTAGAAGCGCGATACGCAAGACAATCCGACAAGCTCTTTTGAAGACCTGAAACCCCACGCGGCTAGGAGAGACCCCGTCTGGACACATGGCGGTGATGGGCTACCCTAGGTCGGTTCGCCCACCCCATGGGCTTCATAGATCGAAGCTCTCTGAAGTGAAGAACACCGATGAACGAGAAGCAGAAAACTAGGGTAGGAAATGAAAGTTTGTAGATGGGTTTTGCCATTGTGTGTTGTTGTTCAATCGGCCGTCACCCTTTAGGTATATAAGAGGCGGCTGGACTTCCCATGCAAGGAAAAGTCTTGGATTCACGTCCAAAACCCTAGTCAAATTCGGATTGGTTTTGTCTGAACTTTCCAAAATTGTTCGGTTTAAACTGGCTGCACCTTGCGGGTCTTTTTTGTGGTGGTAAACGACTTCGGATGGAAACGAGCTCAAAAGCAATCTTGACTGTCTCGACGAGGCGAACAACTTTGATGTTGAACATTTTTTGATCAGAGGTCATCTTGAGGGTCAAATGGCTCACACTAAACAGGCTATTATTCGCGCTACCTCCGGAAATCCGGGTATTACTCGCGCTACCCATCAGACACGGTGTGTGGTGGGGGGCGCCACTTTCGGCCTCCTGACAGAGCTGCATTCGATGGCTCTAAATTTTGCATACGACTCGTATTGAAATGATTTTTATATCAAAATCGATCGCTTCGACGAGATGAAGACAATCCTTGTAGATCAGTTTTCCATACGAGGCAGTCTTGGAGGCGTAATGAGCCGAATAGAGTTCTGAATACAAAATCTCAGTATTTCAAACACAACTTCGGCCTTCGAGATGAGATCGGATGGCAATGGCCCAAACTTCAAAGATGTTCATATTGACAATACGAAACTTTTTTATGTAATTCACTTATCCATTTGATGCCATATTAATTAAGTTTTTGACCGTGCCAAAATCTGGTGTCAACACATGCCCCCTGTTTTTCGGCAAAACTTGGATGCTAAAAAATAATTTGCTCAGAGTTTATTGTAAGGATGATGTCAACACTCCATCATCCATTTATATGTGCTTAGGTCAATAATTGTATATCGGCCATGATTAATGCCAAGGGCGATAGTCATATATCGGCCATGTCTTTACTTAGGGCGATAGTTATATATCGGCCGTCGCCTATGTATGCTTCTTGCCACACACTTGGGTGATACTTCTTTAAATACTTGCCATTGAGAGCTCGAGGTAACAATGTGCCTTGTACAGATTCCACCAAATATGAGTTTCCGGGTGAGGGAGTCCTGGATTAGGGGGTCCTCGGACAGCCGGACTATATACTCTGGCCGGACTATTGGACTATGAAAATACAAGATTGAAGACTTCGTCCCGTGTCCGGATGGGACTCTCCTTTGCGTGGAAGGCAAGCTTGGCAATTCGGATATGTAGATCTCCTTCTCTGTAACCGACTCTGTGTAACCCTAGCCCCCTCCGGTGTTTATATAAACCGGAGGGTTTAGTCCATAGGACAACAACAATCATAATCATAGGCTAGCTTCTAGGGTTTAGCCTCTACGATCTCATGGTAGATCAACTCTTGTAATACTCATATCATCAAGATCAATCAAGCAGGAAGTAGGGTATTACCTCCATCGAGAGGGTCCGAACCTGGGTAAACATCGTGTCCCCCACCTCCTGTTACCATTAGCCTTAGACGCACAGTTCGGGACCCCCTACCCGAGATCCACCGGTTTTGACACCGACATTGGTGCTTTCATTGAGAGTTCCACTATGTCATCGCAATAAGGCTTTATGGCTCCTTCAATCATCTTCAACAATGCGGTCCAGGGGGAGGTTCTCCTTCCTGGACAGATATTCGTATTCGGCGGCTTCGTACTGCGGGCCAACTCGCTTGGCCACCTAGAGCAGATCGATAGCTATGCCCCCGGCCATCAGGTCAGGTTTGGAAGCTTGAACTATACTGCCGATATCCGCGGAGACTTGATCTTCGACGGATTCGAGCCCATGTCAGGTATGTCGAACAGTCGTGACGAGCATGACTTAGATCTGCCATCAGACAGTGTTTGGGAGATCGCACCTACGGCGGCCCCGGGAATCAATCCGGAGTAGATTGCGCCTTCCGAGGACGGGTGGATGGACCCCGCCACGGAGGCCGCACACTCATCGGTGTTGGAGATGAACATTGATGCCACCTCCTATGAGGGTGGTGTCATCGGACCCTCGGACTCGTCTCCGGCTATAGGATCTGAACCGCGTACGTCCATGCCTATCGAATCTGATTGGGCACCGGTTATGGAGTTCACCTCCGCGGATATTTTTCAGCACTCGCTCTTGGGTGATGTGCTAAATTCACTAAGGTCTCTTTCCTCGTCGGGAGATTCTTGGCCGAACTATGTCCGGCTCGAGTGGGAAGCGGACGACGAAGAAATTCGTTCACCACCCACCACCCACCACCCACTTAATAGCCACTGTCGATGACTTAACCGACGTGCTTGACTTCAACTCCAAAGACATTGACGGTATGGATGACGATGCAGGAGATGAACATGAACCACCGCCTATAGGGCACTGGATAGCCACCTCATCATATGATATATATATGGTGGTCACCCCCAAAGAAAGCAATGGCGATGAGGCGACAAAATATAACCCCTTGGAGAAGCAATCTACGCACCGACGTCATAGGCACCGCTCCAAGCCCCGCCATAGCAAAAATAGTGATACCGACACAAGAGATGATAACAGCTAGTGCCGAAGACGAAAACAATCCTGCCCAGCCAGGCTTCGAGCAGGCGGAGCAAGAGAATGGGCTAGCTAGCCCCAAGGAACAGGCAACCGACAGAGAATCAGAGGATGATAATTACATGCCTCTCTCCGAAGGCGAAGTGAGCCTTGGCGACGAAGAATTCATCGTGCCTGAGGATCCCGTCGAGCAGGAACGCTTCAAACACCGACTTATAGCCATGGCAAAAAGCCTGAAGAAAAAGCAGCAACAGCTTCAAGCTGATCAAGATCTGCTAACTGATAGATGGACCGAGGTCCTGGCTGCCGAGGAATACAGACTCGAGCGCCCTACCAAAAGTTACCCAAAGCGCAGGTTGCTACCTCAACTCGAGGAGGAGGTGTTAAAGCCCACACTACCAGCGCATGATGCGGCTGACCGACCACCCCGTGGCCGAGACAAAGTGGTGTACCAGCCCGAAGTCCAGACCGCACCCCGTCGCCAATCAAGCAAATACACGAAGGCCCGGGGCTACAAGAAAGACCTGCGAGACGTATTGGAAAACAAAGCAGGACAGTCAAGATCGATCTACAGATCACGGGGGTGCGCCACAACGCGTGACGATGACCTTCATGCCAGATGCAATATACAAAAGTCCGGCCGGGCCGAACACAACAGACCAGATTCATTTGAACTACATCGGGATGTAGCCCGGCATAGAGACCCCTCACACCCCCTATGCTTCACTGATGAAGTAATGGATCATGAATTCCCAGAAGGGTTTAAACCCGTGAACATTGAATCATATGATGGCACAACAGACCCCGCAGTACGGATTGAAGATTTTCTCCTACACATTCACATGGCTCGCGACGATGACTTACTTGCCATAAAGTACCTACCACTTAAGCTCAAAGGACCGGCTCGGCATTGGCTGAATAGCCTGCCAACAAGCTCCATTGGCAGTTGGGAGGACCTGGAAGACGCATTCCTTACAACTTCCAGGGCACTTACGTGCGACCACCGGATGCTGATGACTTAAGTCACATAACCCAACAGCCCGGAGAGTCAGCCAGGAAATTCTGGACTCGGTTCCTTACTAAAAAGAACCAAATCGTCGACTGTCCGGATGCCGAAGCCTTAGCAGCCTTCAAGCATAACATCCGTGACGAATGGCTCGCCCGACACCTAGGCCAAGAGAAGCCAAAATCCATGGCAGCCCTCACGACACTCATGACCCGCTTTTGCATGGGCGAGGACAGCTGGCTGGCTCGTAGCAACATCACACCAAAAAACTCCGGCGATTCAGATGCCAGAGATAGCAATGGAAAGCCACGATGCAATAGACACAAGCATTGCAAAAATGGCAACAATGCCGAAGACACGGCAGTCAATGCCGGATTCAGAGTCTCTAAATCAGGACAGCGGAAAAAGCCATTCAAAAGAAACAATCTGGGCTCGTCCAGTTTGGACCGCATACTTGATCGCTCATGTCAAATCCATGACACCCCCGATAAACCAGCCAACCACAACAACAGAGAATGCTGGGTGTTTAAACAGGCCGGCAAGTTGAATGCCGAAAACAAGGAAAAGGGACTGCATAGTGATGATGACGAGGAGCCCCGACCGCCGAACACAGGAGGATAGAAGAAATTCCCTCCCCGGGTGAAAATGGTGAATATGATATACGCAACCCATATTCCCAAGCGGGAACGGAAGCGTGCACTAAGGGACGTCTATGCGATGGAGCTAGTCGCCCCAAAGTTCAACCCATGGTCCTCTTGTCCCATCACTTTCGATCGCAGGGACCATCCTACCAGTATCCATCATGGCATTTCGGCCGCATTGGTCCTTGACCCCATCATCGACGGATTCCATCTCACACGAGTCCTCATGGACGGTGGCAGCAGCCTGAACCTGCTCTATCAGGATACAGTGCGCAAAATGGGCATAAACCCCTCAAGGATCAAGCCCACAAAAACCACCTTCAAGGGTGTCATACCAGGTGTGGAGGCCTGTTGCATGGGCTCAATCACACTGGAAGTGGTCTTCGGATCTCCGGACAATTTCCGAAGCGAGGAGTTAATCTTTGATATCGTCCCCTTTCGTGGTGGTTATCACGCCCTACTAGGACGAACCGCATTTGCTCGATTAAATGCGGTACCGCACTATGCATACCTCAAGCTCAAGATGCCAGGACCTCATGGGGTTATAATAGTCAATGGAAACACAGAACGCTCGCTCCGTACGGAGGAGCACACTGTGGCCCTCGCAGCAGAAGTACAAAGCAACCTTCTTAGGCAGACCACCAATCCGGCGATAAAGCCCTCGGACACCGTCAAGCGAGTCCGGAGTACCCTGCAACAGGACTGTCTCGCACGTCCAGAGCTTGACTAGCAATTCGGCCTCCGTCCTAGTCCCAACCAAGCGGCGAAATTTGTGCTGCGCGTACATAATTACACACTCAAAATACCATGGGCATGGGCGAAGGCACGGCTACGACGCGGTCCACAATGCGGCTCAACCGCCCCAGGACCTGTACTCCTTCATCATTTTCTTTCTTTCAGGACCCTACTTTCTGGAAGCCCTTTCCGGTAGCCGGATTATCGGACTCATCACAGGAAGGAAAACCCAAGGAGGCAAGAAACTTTGACGTATAAGGGAATACTCAGGTGGTCTCTGATAACGATCGTTATACCTATTTTACATACCCACGTGCAACTTACCCTTGGCTAGGACATGTCAAATAGTCCCATTTTGCTTATCGCACTACTTGTATACACATGCTTGGACGTATTATTTAAATAACAATGGGAAAATATACAACGTCAACTTATTATTACACTTTCTTTATGTTTTTCCTTGGCAGCTTATTTACTACAAACCACACCCGTACACTTTGGTACGTTTAGTTCGCCAGGGGCTTCAGTGTACCCCATAACACGTCAAGAAAAGTCCAAACACTTTCGACAGTGCAGCGCCCCGAACTTATAGCATTATATGCATCAGCTCTGAATCATGTCTTGGGTCAATAGTTGGGTTTGCCCGGCTCCCATGTTTTGGTGCCTTATGTTCCGCTATATCGGCTAAGGTAGCGCAGGGAGAACTACTGTGATTGTGTCCGGGTTCTTCCAGACTAGCACCTCAGTAGAGAAAGCCGAAAACTGACTGTCATGATGCGGCGAGAGCTGGTCGCTGTTCGAGAGGTCTCAAATCCTTAAAGATTTTTCCCGCTTCGGGCGAGGAATCAGTCTTGTCCGATTTAGGCGTGCATAGCGCCCCAAGTTCAGCCTTCCGAATACTAGGGGCTTCGCCAACATTTAAAATTGTAGACTCCTATGGTTAAGTGAGAGTGATAAAGCTGTATAGTCCGATTGCCTTGTTCGCTGCGCTAAACACCTCCTTAAGGGACCAAACATTTGGATAAAAGAGTGTTTAGATTTATCCCGAACACCCCAGTACTAGTTACATGGGGGCAGAATCCAACGACTAGCCAACTCTCAGATTTTATAAACAGTCGCACAGAAGGTAATATTTTAAATCAATAAGCGTTATATAGTGCACATGAACTCGTTTTCATATTACAGGATGACATGAGTACATTCATTCAAATATTACATCGTTAGCACATTCATCCGCCACAAGGCGGGAACCCTTCAGGACACCATCATAATAATTCTCGGGGCGATAGTGCTCCTTGCCCTTCGCCGGCCCCTCCGTCACCAGCTTCTCGGCGTCCATCCTCGCCCAGTGCACTTTCGCACGGCAAAAGCCCTGCGTGCACCTTCAATGCAGAAGGACCGCTTAATGACTTCAAGCCACGGACAGGCATTTACCATCCTCTTTACAAAGCCGAAGTAGCTGCTGGGCAGGGGCTCGCCAGGCCACAGCCAGACTATAAAGTCCTTCATGGCCAATTCAGCAGCCTTGTGCAGTTCGACCAGTTGCTTCATCTGGTCGCTCAAGGGCATTAGATGTTCAGCCCCAATATACTGGGACCAGAATAGCTTATCAGTCGAGCTCCCTTCCTCAGCACGGTAGAACTCCACGGCATCCGATATGCTATGCGGCAGATCTGCGAACGCCCTGGAGAGCTTCGAATTCAGGTAAGTAAAAGGAAAATCTCCTTCACATGCTTGCTTTGCATAATGAATGCCTTACCCGCCGCTATCTTCTTGGCCACCTGGATCTCGTGGAGGGCCATTTGGGCTTCGGCCTTGGCGTCTTACACGCTCTGGAGGGCCTTCGCAAGCTCGGACTCTTGTGTCTTGGAGTCACGCTCCAAGGACTTAATTTTTTTTACGAAGTGCTGGAGCTCTTGCTGGACCTCATTTACCCGAGCCTCTTGTTTCTCGTGTGCTCCTTGGCCGCCTTGTCTTCAGCCTTGGACAATGCTTTCTTAAGGGCCGCCACTTCAGTCATGGCCCCTATTAAAATTCATAATGCTTCTATTAGCATCAAAGATTTTTTATTTATATGACACACAGACGGGTTATCGCTTACCTTTGTTCTCCTCGAGCTGCCCCTTCACAAGGCCGAGCTCTTCCTCGGCCCGCCCCAGGTCCTGCTTCTGTCTAGAGACCTCCGTAGTGCGGGCGACAACTGCCAGCAGCGACGCCTGCATATTCACATACACATAGCATGATTAGACTCCTGTGGATGTTATTTGATCCTCTATTCGGCCTTTCCTTCCAAGCACCAAACAGAGCATCAGGGGCTACTGTCTATGCTATGATATTTCCTCATAATGTGATCACTTACCTCAAAACCTGTTAGGAGGCTGGCGCAGGCTTCGGTCAATCCGCTTTTGGCAGACCGAACCTTCTCAATCACCGTACTCATAAGAGTACGGTGCTCTTCATCAATGGAAGCACCGCGAAGTGCTTCCAGCAAATTTTCCAATGCCTCTAGATGGACAGAGGTCATCGGCACAGGCGGCTCGCCCTCCTTAGCGAGGGGCTGCCTACCTGAATCTGGAACCATTGGAGGTTTCGGTGCAGTATCCGACTGGGGGCCAGATTTGCCACGGCCCCCATCATCAGAATCCATGGGGGTCTCCCCCCTATGTGTCCGGCTTCTAGGATTTTCCTTGGGGCGTCTCCAGAACCGTCTCCCCCTATTCCGGTATCCTTCGAGACAACACCTCAGTGTCGTCCACGGGCCGGGGGGTGGTGGCCGTCGGGAGTGAATAGCTATTCATCTCCGACTGGCTCAGAGAACCATCCGAGGAGGACACGTTGATGTGGGCTTTGGATGGACTGCACAATCGCATTTAACATGATAAGAAGCAATAAAACTAAACGTACAGGAAGCATTATAAGTGTCCGGATACTTACGACTTCGCCCGGGGCTTGTCCCTGGGCAACCACTCCTCGTCGCTATAGGCAGCTCTTGTGGAGTGGTTCGGAGAGAGGGTCCTTCCCTTCTTGGACCCTTCGGCCTCCCCAGACGGGGCGACCTTCCTTTTCTTCTCCCCCTCGGTTTGGGGGGGGGGGAGGGTTTTCCTCTTCCTCCTCCTCGTTTTCATTGGAGGAGTTGGCCTTGGTGTCTTCGGACGATCAGTCCGACACAACCTTGCGCCGGAGACCTTTCCTGGTCCCCGTGGCCTTCTTCTTGGCCTTCTTCTCCGACACCTCATAGGGCGCCAAAAACAGCATCTCCGTCAGGAGAGTAGTTGCTGGATCTTCAGGCAACAGAGCTGGACAGTCGATCTGCTCCGCTATCGCCACATAGTCCTGTTAAATCAGTACGATGGCTTAGATTCCTCCCACGAACATATTGAGGAAAGGCACATCTTCTGAAATATAGAGAGCTTACCGGATTGGCGGAGCGCTTTGCGCTGAGTCCGCGGTCCTCGGTGGTGGGAGGAGGTACTTCGGCGGCCTTGAACAACACCTTCCAGACGTCTTTGTGCATCGTGTCGAAGAGCTCTCGCAGCGTCTGGTGTTTGGCCGAATCGAACTCCCACATGTTGAATGTCCGTCTTTGACACGGGAGGATCCGACGGAAGAGAATGATCTGGACCACGTTGACAAGCTTGATCTTCTTGCTTATCATATTTTTGACGCGGTTCTAGAGTCTGGTCAGCTCCGCAAGCGCACCCCAGGCTAAGCCCTTCTTCTTCTAGGAGGTGAGCCGCATGGGGATGCTAGATCAAAATTCGGGGGCCGCTACCTAGTTGGCGTCGCGCGGCTCGGTGATGTAGAACCACCCCGACTGCCACCCCTTCACGGTCTCCACATAGGAGCCTTCGAGCCAGGTGACGTTGGGCATCTTGCCCACCATAGCGCCTCCGCACTCCGCTTGCTGGCCAACCACTATCTTCGGCTTCACCTTGAAGATCTTCAGCCACAGGACGAAGTGAGGCTTGATGCGGAGGAAGGCCTCGCACACGACGATAAACGCCGAGATGTTGAGGATGAAATTAGGGGCAAGATCATGAAAATCTAGCCCATAGTAAAACATGAGCCTGCGGACAAATGGGTGGAGGGGGAATCCCAGTCCGCGGACGAAGTGGGCGAGGAACACAACCCTCTCGTGGGGTTCTGGAGTCGGAACAATCTGCCCTGCGTCCGGGAGCGAGTGCGGGATGTCTGCGGACAAGTATCCGGCCTCCCGGAGCTTCATAATGTCCTCCTCCATAATGGAGGAGGCCATCCATTTGCCTCCTGCTCCGGACATGTTTGGAATGGCTGTACGAAGAAGGTGAGAACTGGGGCGCTGGAGCTCGAGCGTGCGAGAATGGATGAGCGAAGGAAGAAGAAGGCGTGGGTGAAAAAGGAGAATCCTTATCTCTTTATAAAGGTGGTAGAAACTGTGCACCTCCCCACTTGCCAGGTGAAACCGCTTATTCCCCAAACGCCATGATTGATGGCGCGGTTGGGTTACCCACACCCGTATTGATGAGAATCCCATGATAAGGGGACACGATCTCTGCTTCGACAAGACGTGTCGAGGAAACCGCCTCGCAATATGTGCAGTAGCTGGTTGAGAAAAACGGTTCGAATAATAACCAGGCCATGGCATGATGTCACGCTATGTAAAGTTGTCAGTAGATTAGATTTGTAAAATATTGTGCTCTCTACGGTGGTATGTGGAAATTATTTTGCAGAGCCGGACACGATCCTCATATTCAAGATCTTCTATGGAGTATTCGGAGAAGGAACCCGCCTTGCAATGCCCAAGACAATGCGCCGGACTCATCGTCATCGAAGCCTGGTCCAGGGGGTACTGAGGGAGTCCTGGATTAGGGGGTCCTCGGGCAGCTGGACTATATACTCTAGCCGGACTGTTGGAATATGAAGATACAAGATTGAAGACTTCGTCCCGTGTCCAGATGGGACTCTCCTTTGCATGGAAGGCAAGCTTGGCAATTCGGATATGTAGATCTCCTTCTCTGTAACCAACTCTGTGTAACCCTAGCCCCCTCCGGTGTCTATATAAACCGGGTTTAGTCCATAGGACAACAACAATCATAATCATAGGCTAGCTTCTAGGGTTTAGCCTCTATCATCTCGTGGTAGATCAACTCTTGTAATACTCATATCATCAAGATCAATCAAGCAGGAAGTAGGGTATTACCTCCATTGAGAGGGCCCGAACCTGGGTAAACATCGTGTCCCCCGCCTCCTGTTACCATTAGCCTTAGACGCACAGTTCGGGACCCCCTACCTGAGATCCGCCGGTTTTGACACCGACACCGGGAACTACTCTTGTAATCTTAAAAGGACCTTCCCAACTAGGAGACCACTTCCCGAATTTTCTATCTTTTGAACCAATTGGTAGAATCACCTTCCACACGAGATCTCTAACTTGGAAATTCTTCAACTTGACCTTCTTATTGTACGCTCTTGCCACCCTCAAATTATCTCTCTCTATGGCCTTCAAAGCAGCCAAACGCTTATCGGTGACTTCATCAATATTGTCCATCATCAAGTTATAAAAATCCACCGCCGATAAATCATTTTGTTTGGCTATTCTCAAAGCATTCAAATTCACTTCCACTGGTAAAATGGCCTCTTGACCATATACGAGCTCATATGGAGTTACCTTTGTAGCACCATGCCTTGAGATCCTGTGTGCCCACAAAGCTTCGGACAGTAGCTCATGCCATCTCCTTGGATTATCCTCAATCTTCTTCTTGATGAGCTTGATTAATATTTTATTGCTAGATTCAGCTTGTCCATTGGCTTGGGCATAATATGGGGATGAATTGAGCAACTTTATCTTATATGATTCAACAAATTATCTAACTTGATGTGACATAAAGGATGAACCTTGGTCCGTAGTTAATGTTTTAGGAATACCGAATCGATGAATAATGTGCTCAGTTATGAATTGAATTACCTCTGTATGCGTCATATTTTTGAGTGGTATTTTCAGACCATTTAGTGAAATAATCAGTTGCCACCAACACAAACCGATGCCCTTTTGAAGAAGAAGGATGAATCTCTCCAATAAAGTGTAACCCCCAACCTCTAAAAGGCCACGGCTTGATAATAGGATGTAGCATAGCAGCGGGAGCCAACTGAATATCACCAAACTTTTGACAAGCTTCACATCCTTTATAATACCGAAAGCAATCATTAACCATCATTGGCCAATAAAACCCAACACATCGTAATAACCATTTCATCTTGGGAGCCGACTGATGAGTGCCACAAATACCTTTGTGGACCTCTCCCATAACAACTCTTGCTTGGTCCTCGTCCAAGCACTTTAAAAGAACATCATCAACCATTTGACGATAGAGATCATCATCTCTCATTGTGTATTTGAAAGCCATACGCCGAACAGTCCTGTACACCTTTTTACTAGGATCACACAAATAATCAATAATGGGGTTCCTCCAGTGTTGATTTTTTTACCGCATTAAATATTTCATCAGTGGCCGAAACGGTGGGCTCCGGTTCGGCCTCCCCTATGTTGGCAAGACTAGACATCGAACTTTCAGAAATATGAAACATGCCACGATCAACTTGATAGCCGGATGCTTGTTGTGCCAACTCATTTGCTCTCCAATTGTCATGTCTTGATATATGAGAAATGCTAAAATAATCCAAAACAGAAATTATATCTAGACATTTATCAAGACAAAATTAAGTGATTCGTCAAAACATTGAAAAACTTTGGATATTTGTTGCACTACTAATAACGAATCACCAAAAGCCTCAATATGTGTAACACCTATGGCAAGCAACATCTCTAAGCCGAATAACAATGCTTCATATTCGGCTTGATTATTTGTGCAAAAATATTCTAAGCGGCACGAGGCTTCAATAATAGCACCATGAGGAGATATGTAAAGAATACCGACACCTTGGCTGTTGCTACATACTGAACCATCAAAATATAATCTCCATGGTACTAATGAGACAAGGTTTATATCAATATCATGCTTGTCATCAATCCGATGCTCAACAATAAAATTAGCAACAATTTGGCCTTTCATGGATTTCAGAGATTCATAAGCCAAATCATATTCAATTAAAGCATAAGCCCACTTGCCAATTCTACCACTAAGAATTGGCCTATGCAACATGTATTTGATGACATCAGTCTGGCAAGCTATAATGCAAGTACTAGGCACTAGATTGTGTCTCAATTTTGTGCAAGCATAATATAAGCACAAACATAATTTCTCAATAAATGTATACCTTGTCTCGGCGTCCAATAAATGTCTGATCAAATAAGTAATAGCATGCTCCTTTCCTTCGATCTCTTGAGTCAAAACAACATCAATAACACCTTCCTCCACTGCAATGTAAAGTCTAAATTGCTCCCTGTGCCTGGGCGCTTTCATAACCGGAGGAGTGCACAAATATTTGTTAATCATATCAAATGCTTCCTGTTGTTTTGCCCCCCAAGTAAAACCAACATCATTCTTTAACCCAAGGATAGAAGTAAATGCATCAACCTTCCCTGATAGATTGTCTATGAATCTCCTCAAATAATTGACCTTGCCAAGGAATTTTTGCATATCTCTCTTGCATGTTGGAGCCTCTATTTTCTGTATAGCCTCTATCTTTTTGGGATCAATTTCCATGCCATCTTCATGAATAATGAAACCCAGAAACTTCCCAGCCGATACACCAAAGGCACACTTTAAAGGATTCATTTTCAGCCCATATTTCTTCATTCTTTCAAAAGTCAAATGCAAATCGGCTAAGTGAGATTCAAAAGCATATGTTTTGACAACAATATCATCAATATAGACCTCAAGTATAACACCAAGTAAATCATGAAAAATTAAATTCATAGCCCTTTGATACATGGCGCCGACATTCTTTAATCCAAAGGTCATCACCGTCCACTCAAATAAACCAAGGAAACCGGGGCATCGAAAAGCCGTTTTGGACATGTCCTCTTCGGCCATAAAAATCTGATTATACCTCGCATTACCATCAAGAAAGCTAATGACCTTATGTCTAGAAGGATCATTAATAAGCATATCAGATATTAGCATTGGATACTCATATTTAGGTGTAGCTCTATTCAAATATCTGAAATCAATGCAGACTCTCAACTTGCCAAAGCCTTTCTTCTCTACTAGCACAATGTTAGAAATCCACTCGGCATACCTGCAAGGTCTAATAAAGTTAGCTTTAAGCAAACGACCGATCTCTTCCTTGATCTGGTCATACATTTTTGGAATAAACTTTCGGGTCAATTGCTTGTATGGTCTAAAACCGGCCTTTATAGGTAACCGATGCTCCACCAGCTCTCGGCTTAAACCTGGCATCTCATTATATTCCCATGCAAAGCAACAAACATATTCTTTCAATAGCTCGATCAACTTAGCTTTATGATCGGCTCTTAAATTTTCGTTTACAAATGTCGGCCTAGGAATTGAACCATCTCCTATATCTATCTCTTCTAATGGATCGGCCGATGTAAAACCTTGTCCTAATTTATCCATATAATCTAACTCTTCTATGGACTCATATATATCGTTCTCATTGGACCGATATTCTACAAGACGCTTTTGTAACCACTCTGAGTTAGGATCCATTTAAATACATCATACCTTGGAGACAATTATCGCCAACTGGCTTTAAAGAAACGGGCACGAAACCACTTTTTGTGGCGCTAAGAAAATCAAATTCTGATAAGTCGTGCTCCATCAAGCAAGTAGCATTGGGATGTTGCCAATCCACCGATGCATCGGCCAAAGCAACACAAGCCGAATTATCCGCATGAATGACTTCTACTTCATCATCAACCCACAGAATTAAAAACTGGTGCATAGTAGATGGCATGCATTGGTTTGCATGAACCCAATCGCAGCCTAATATCACATTGTAGTTACCTTGCACCTCGGCGACAAAGAATGTGGTAGCCAAAGTTTTACTTTCCACCATGAGCTCCACATACATCACACCTTTGGCTTCAGTTTTCTCTTTGCCTTCAAATCTATTGAGCACCATGTTGGTCTTTATCAACTCTTCATCACGCAGCCCCAATTTTTTGAAGACCGAATATGGCATAAGATTCACCACCACACCACCATCAACAAGCATTCTAGCAACCGGCGATCCATTAATATGACCTTTAAGGAACAATGGCTTCAAGTGCGTCACTGGTTCTTTTGGCTTCTCGAATATAGCATTTTTAGGACCAAAATCCAACTGAGCTACTTCCCCTTCTTCATCTATAGCACGAAATTCAGCGGGTAAGTAATACACCATATTAATATCCATACCTTCATGAACCGGTGTAGACTCATAATCAAGCATATCATCCCTATCCTCAAGCATGTCCACTGACTCCGAAATATCTCCAAGTGAATAGGAAGTAATAGGTGAAGTGGACGATGTAATAGCAGCCGCATCGTCCTCAGTTGGTAGTGTAGGTGTTGCTATGATCAATGCAGAAGTTGCTACGTTTTCCTTTTGCTTAGGCTTCCACACTTGTTTTGGGGGTACCATGGGACGACTTTCATTGAACAATTTATCCCTTTGCCTCTCTGCTTCTTGTTCCTCCTTCTCATGGCTCCTCATGCGTTGCAACCTCCTTTTTTGTGCCTTGGTCAGACCGAAAGGACACCACTTAGGCTGAGTGTATTTTGGATCCCTTGACTTGGCCTTGCTTGTGCTAGCTTTATGATCGTTAGCCATGGGACCCTGCTAGACAACAACCACATCTTTATTAGAATCAACCAGATTATCAACAATCGGCTTTTTGATTGTTAATTCTTTAGTGCCTATCATAATAGTTTCAGCACTAGTATTCTTCTCCTTTTGCTTGCTAGGCTCTGAAATTTTAGCACTTGGTGATTTAGCATGCCACACTTTCTTGCCAACCATTCCATGATTATCTTGCATTGGCCGATTGACATCGTTGTTCAAACGGCCTTGTGTGGGATAAGGAAGCTTCTCATGAACGGGCCTCCTTGGTTCTGCCCAACCTGGATGAAAAGCATAAGGGGCCATTGGGGGCTGCCCCCATCCTCCATTGAAGCCTCCCATGTAGTATGGCGCATAGGGGGGTGGCGCCATCCTTGGTCCCAGTGCCCATGACTCATATGGCCTTGCATGATGCTGGATTTTTTCCCGAGGAGGTGACCTTGAGCGTTTCAGATTTGATGACCGGCCAGAGCTAAAACCGGCCGCTTGATTGGCATATTTGGACAACAACATATCAAAAGTTGGCCTGATTCTCTTGCACTACACTTTAGCTTCATTTTTCTTCCACTTTCCAACCTCTGGACTCTTGGGTTTAACAAATTTGACATGATTGTTCTCTTGCACTTGTGGTTGCCCCCCGAGCGTAGGATTCTTGATGGTGATCTTGATTATCTCCTTGCCATCGGGTTGCTTATCAAGCACAACTTGTCTCCCTAAGACCTTGTCGCTCTCCTTAGTTTTCCTGGGCTCACCAATGACAATATTACTCTTATTAGCTGATCGGCTATGCTAGGCCGAATTAACATCTTCTTCCCCTCCAAATCTATGGTGTTCATTGGGAAAGGCTGCTTATCAACTTGCATCTCATAAAAATTCAATCGTCCGTCATTAATGGCCGATTGTATCTGTCATCGAAAAACATTACAATCATTAGTAGCATGAGAAAAAGAATTATGATACTTGTAATAAGCACGCCGTTTTAGCTCTTCAAACGGTGGTAAAGTATGAAATATTCTAATAATCTTCCCTTGCAATAAAGCATCAAATATTCTATCACACTTAGAAATGTTGAAAGTAATTTTCATCTCTTCATCATGATTCTTATGAATCGGCTTTAAATCGTTGCAAGTAAATGGTTTGGCCTTAGAGGGCCAAACAAATTTGGCAGCATAAATATCACCCTCATCGTCCGAGTGGTCACTATCATACTCAACCACGTTCATCTTAGGACGATCAGTTTTATATCTATGCACCTCTTTAAGATCTTTGCTTCGGCTTTCTTGAGCCAAAGCCCTTTGCAGGACTTGGTTGATATTTAAAAACTCATGCCCTTCTAGACTTTCTCTAATGTGAGTTCTCAAACCACTAAGCACAAGATCAACCAAATCTCTCTCGGTTATCACCAAACTATGCACCGGTTTTTTGTATCTCTAAATCTCTTGACGTAATCGGAGACCGATTCATCATGCTTTTGTCTAACCGATGTAAGATGTGAAAACATAAGCTCATTATCACCACTATAAAAATGATCATGAAAATTTTGTTCCAAGTGAAACCATGTAGTAATAGAACCGGGTGATAACGCAGAAAACCACGAGAAAGCAGTACCGGTTAAAGATAAAGGAAAATAACATACTCTCCACTCATCTCGTGAACTTACCTCACCTAATTGTGCCAAGTACTGACTAGCATGCTCCCAGGTGGTTTTTGTGCCCTCTCCATTAAGCTTAACAAAATTTGGAATTTTATATCCCAGAGGGCATTGAATTGCATCAAAGTATTCTGGATATGGCTTTTGGTAAATACAGTTCCTTGGAACTCAACTCCAAAATTCTCTCGGAGCATCTTAGCCATCTCCTCTCTAAGATTAGCTAGACCATCATCCATAGTGGACGATGAAGCTTGTGGTAGTAGCATAGGAGGAGTAGGGTTAGTAGTTGCAGGTGTGAATTGTGGCATGTATGCCGAATTGTAATTCGGCAGTGATCTAACATTGGTTGCTCTTGTAGGTAGGGTTTGGTTCGGTGTCACCACCGAACTTGGCATACTCATGATAGGATTAATGGGTGCAACAACAATTTGATTTGTGGGGCTAGGATAAAAATTCATCGGCATGGGAGGCACCGATGAAATAGGTAAAGTTGGACTAGGAATTTCTGCGGTAACAGGCACACCAACATTACCACTAGATGATTGAGGCATACTATTTTTAGCATTACTATTTTCCAAGAGAATTTGGTATAAGAGATTATTGCTATCAGTAATGCGACTATCAATTTCAGCCCATACCTCGGGAGAGAAGTTATTACTTACAGAGGGTTTAACCTGTTCATCATGAAGAGGAGGAAACTTGGTTTCTCCAACCGGAGTGATATTGCCTTGGTGATCCTTCTTGAACTTAGCAAGGAACTCCTGCACCTCCTTCTCTTCATGCGCCTTCTTGTACTCCTCATAAGCTTGGCGATGTTCCTCCAATAACTCCTCAAAATTGGGCTTGATTATGTTATCGGCGTTGATTTCCGAAGGCTTGGGAATCTTGCCGTTGCCGGACATGATGGATGATGATGATGATTGATCTTTTTCCCCAGCGGAGTCGCCAAAAAGTGTGTTTGCACACGAACAAGTCACCGTGTACCCTCGGCGTCGAGCCCGATACGCAGGACATGTCATCGAAGGAGGCTCACCGGAAGCGTGATACGCAAGACAATCGGAGAGCTCTTTTCAAGACTCAAAACCCCACGCGACCGGGAGAGACCCCGTCTGGACGCACGGCGGTGATGGTCTGCCCTCGGTTGGTTCGCCCGCCCCTAGGGATTCGTAAATCGAAGCTCTCCAAAGCGAAGAACACCGATGAACGAGAAGCAGAAAACTAGGGTTGGAGATGAAAGTTTGTAGATGGGTTTTGCGATTGTGTGTTGTTGTTCAATCGGCCGTCACCCCTTAGGTATATAAGAGGCGGCTGGACTTCCCGTGCAAGGAAAAATCTTGGATTCACGTCCAAAATCCTAGTCAAATTCGGATTGGTTTTATCCGAACTTTCCAAAACTGTTCGGTTTAAACTGGCTGCACCTTGCTGGTCTTTTTTGTGATGGTAAACGACCTCGGATGGAAACGAGCCCAAAAGCAATCTTGACCGTCTCGACGAAGCGAACAACTTTGGTGTTGAGCATTTCTTGACCAAAGGTCATCTTGAGGGTTAAATGGCTCACACAAAACAGACTATTATTCGCACTACCTCGCGCAAATCCAGGTATTACTCGCGCTACCCATTAGACACGGTGTCTGGTGGGGCGCACCACTTTCGGCCTCCTGATAGAGCTGCATTTTGATGGCTCTAAAGTTTGCATACAAACTTGTAGTGGAACGATTTTTATATCAAAATCGTTTGTTTTGACGAGACGAAGACAATCCGTGTAGATCATTTTTCCATACGAGGCAGTCTTGGAGGCGTAATGAGCTGAATAGTGTTCTGAATACAAAATCTCAGTATTTCGAACACAACTTCAGCCTTCGAGATGAGATCGGATGGTGATGGCCCAAACTTCAAAGATGTTCATATCGACAATACGAAACTTTTTTATGTAGATCACTTCTCCATTTGAGACTATATTAATTAAGTTTTTGACCGTGCGAAAATCTGGTGTCAACACCAATCCATTGCAAAAAGAATCAGATCATAAGCACGTTTCTGTGAATTATCAAAACTAATTTATTGGTCACAAAAGTTTCCGATTTTCAGCAGGATCAACACAATTATCACCGTAAGCTATCCCAAAGGTCTTACTTGGCAATTTATTGAAACAAAAGCTATAAAACATGATTACTACAGTAGCTTAATCATGTGAACACAAAAACAGTAAGGATAAATATTGGGTTGTCTCCCAGCAAGCGCTTTTCTTTAATGCCTTTTAGCTAGGCATGATGATTTCAATGATGCTCACATAAAAGATAAGAATTGAAACATAAAGAGAGCATCATGAAGAATATGACTAGCACATTTAACTCTAACCCACTTCCTATGCCTAGGGATTTTGTGAGCACACAATTTAAGGGAAAAAGAATCAACTAGCATAGGAAGGCAAAATAAGCATAACTTCAAATTTTGAAGCACATAGAGGGGAAACTTGATATTATTGCAATTCCAACAAGCATATATTCTTCCCTCATAATAATTTTTAGTAGCATCATGAATGAATTCAACAACATAACCACCACATAAAGCATTCTTTTCATGATCTACAAGCATAGAAATTTTACTACTCTCCACATGAGCAAAATTCTTCTCATTCGAAATAGTGGGAGCAAACTCAACAAAGTAACTATTATGTGAGGCATAATCCAATTGAAAATTAAAATCATGATGACAAGTTTCAAGGTTAACATTATTATTTATAGCATTCATGTCATCACAATAGATAGCATCTTTGTTCTCATAATCAATTGGAACCTCTTCCGAAATAGTGGAATAATTACTAACTAAAGTCAAGACCTCTCCAGATCCACTTTCATAAATATCATACTAAGATTCAACACCTTCCAAAATAGTGGGATCATTACTTCCTAAAGTTGACACTCTTCCAAACCCACTTTCGATGATAGTATTATTCATACTCCAAAAGATATAAGTGAAGTTCATGGAGCATTCTACAATTAATATAGACTAACCAATATCCATGCTCAAAATATACAAGTGAAGCATAGGAAGCATTCTATAAAACCATACTCGAAAGATTTAGGTGAAGCACTGAAGGGCTATCTCATACTAGCATGGTTCTTAAAGAAAAAGAAAAACACAAAGGACACAAATCATGTGAACAGAACAAAAACCAAGGTATACCGATAATTGTTGAAGAAGAAGATGGGATGCCAACCGGGGCATCCCCAAGCATAGATGCTTGAGTATCCTTGAATTTTTACTTGGGGTGCCTTGGGCATCCCCAAGCTTGAACTCTTGCCTCTCTTTATTCTTCTCAAATCGGTAACTCCTCATTCTTCGAACACTTCATCCACACAGAACTTAACAAAAACTTTGTGAGATCCGTTAGTATAATAAAGCAAATCACTACCTTTAGGTACTGTTGCAAACTCATTCCAATTTCATATTAGCATTATATCTACTATATTCCAACTTTACCATGGTTTCCAACTTCACCATGGTTCATACCCCCCGATACTACCCATAGGTTCATCAAAATAAGCGAACAACACATAGAAAACAAAATCTGTCAAAAACAGGATAGTCTGTAGTAATCTAGAAATTTCATATACTTCTGTAACTCCAAAAATTCCAAAACAAATATGACATTTTTTTTACAGAAGTACTGTACAAAAAGTTTCAGACTCATTTTACTTTCTAGTAAAAAATGTAAATTCACGCGCTACAGCCAAAGTTTCTGTTTTTGCACTACACATAGTAAACAAGCAATCTAATCATCCTAAAACCAAAGCTTGGCACATTATTTTTATAATACAAAGGATATATACAAGGGGATACTTATTTTCAGAGAAATTTCCATGAAAAATTCTACATTGTTTCCATGAGCATGAACACAAGTGTTCAAGGTCTGCCCTCAGTTCTCCAATGCATAACTTTCCAATCACTTATCTTTTTGAAAAAAGTTTTTAGTCATAAGAGGCAAGTAACTTTTTTTTGTATTTTCATTCTTTTATTTTTTTTGTATGTTTCACCCACAACTAAACATAAACAAAAGGGAAAACAAAATTTACTTAGTGAAGAAAGCAAACAAGCATACACGAAAATATCAACCCCATGCTATTGCTCCCCGGCAACGGTGCCAGAAAAGAGCTTGATAATCCCCAAGTGCAGGGAATCATCATAGAAATTTCCAAAGGTGTAACTGATAAGTATGGAGTGTCGAACCCACAAGGATCTAAAGGTAAGATCAATATTCTCTCAAGTCCTATCTGCCACTAATACGACTCTATGTACACCGAACGTTTGCTTCCAACTAGAACCAGAAAATAAAACTATGTTGTGGGTATGAAGAGGATAACTTTGCATGATATCAGAGAGCTAAAATATAGAAGTAGGTGCTGTTATCATAAAGTTAAAATATATTACTAAATATTATAGATAGCGAGTGTGGAATAATGATGGGTCGGTGTGCGGAATTGTCCTAAGCAATTGTTAACAAGATCGGTAATCATTATTGCAATTTCATATGAGGGAGAGGCATAAGCTAACATACTTTCTCTTCTTGGATCATATGCAGTTATGATTGGAACTCTAGCAAGCATCCGCAACTACTAAAGATCATTAAGGTAAACCCCAACCATAGCATTAACATATCAAGTCCCCTTTGTCCCATACGCAACAACCCCCTTACTCGGGTTTAAGATTCTGTCACTCTAGCAACCCACTATAAGCGAACCATGAACGTATTGCAACACCCTACAACGGGAATACCTCACGTGTGCGCGGCACAGAAGGCATAATAGGACATCACCAAAATAAAACATACAAATCATACCTATCTAGATCATCAATCAACCCAAAGACAAAGGATATCTACTCAAAACATCATAGGATGGCAACACATCATTGGATCATATTATGTGGCATAAAGCACCATGTTCAAGTAGGGATTACAGCAGGGTGCGGGAGAGTGGGCCGCATAAAAGAGATGAGGATGGTGATGATGATGGTGATGTTGATGAAGACGATCACTGTGGCGATGATTCCCCTCCCGATGGCACTCCGGCGCCACCGAGAGAGAGGAGGAGAGGTTCTCCCCCTTGTGCTTCTTCCTTCATGGCCTCCCCCCTGGTTGGGGAGAGGTTCTCCCTCTGGTCCTTGGCCTTCATGGCGATGATGGCCCCTCCGAGATCCTCCTCCATGGCCTTCGGTGATGATGACCCCCTCCGGTAGGGTGCCCGAGAGGGCCTAGATTGATTTATCGTGGCTACAGAGGCTTGCGGCGGCAGAACTTCTGATCTCTCTTCTATTTCTATAGGAGGGTTGGCGTTGGTTTCACGTCAAGGGGGCCCACGGGGAGTCCACAAGGCAGGGGGCGCGCCCTAGGGGGGGCTCGGGACTCCCCTCGGTGTCTTTTTGTTACGGTATTTTTATATTTTCCAAAAATATTCTCCGTTGATTTTCAGCGCATTCCGAGAACTTATATTTCTGCACAAAAACAACACTACGGTAGTTCTGCTGAAAACAACATCAGTCCGGGTTAGTTCTAATCAAATCATACCAAAATCATGTAGAAATATTATAAACATGGCATGAATACTTCATAAGTTATAGATACATTGGAGACGTATCAAAGCATGAGAGATGTCCCGCTTAACCGCAAAAGCAGCCGACATGTCCCACTGTGTCGCCGAAGCAGCACGGAGGTCCCGCCGCGCCGTTGATGCAGCAGACTGGTCCGGTCACGCCGTGGAAGCAGCAAAGATGTCCTGCCGCGCCGCGAATGCAGCAGAGATGTCCTCCCGTGCTGTGGCGGCCTGGGAAAATCTCTTGCGGGTAGGTGAGGACTCTTACAGGCGCATGCGTGCAATCGTCCATAGCCAGATGGATCAGATCTCTCGCTGGATGAAGCTGGAGGACGAGTTGAATGCCTCGTTTGAACAAATCCGGGACGAACGTGACCTGCTGAGTGCGAAGATCACCGGAAGGGCGAAGCAGGCGGAGGAGACCACTGCCTTGTTGAAGAGGACGGGCGTCATCGTCAAGAAACTTATGGACGAGAATGCCATGCTTCACATCGAGCGCGAAAGGCTGGTGGAGGAATCCACGGTTGCTGTCGAGCAGCATATTAAGGACATGAAACTGATGAAAGAGATCATCGTCGCTTTCTTCGAGAACTAGTCTCCGCAACCTGCAGCGTATCAAGAAAGTAGAGATCAGCGAGTCAGATCGTTTTATGCGTCTTCCTTCTTCTTTTGCCCTTGTGTATTTCGGGCGTAGCCGCATGTGGCTTTTTTAATTATCTTCCTAGATATGTAAGCCAATTATTATCCACTGTCATCATTCTGATATTCATCATGCTTGCTATAAGTCGCAGTCGATGCTATATAGGTCCGTCAGATCTTACATCAAGATCCGTGCAAAACTTTCTTTTAAGATTTTCACTTTTCTCTCTTAAATCTCAGTCCAGTGAGACATAGCCACACCGTGAAACAGGGGCTCAGGCGCCATTAATGGAGACGTTGGGAGGGAGGTGCGCAGCGGATAGAGGTCAAAGGGCTCTCCTCACGATGAGCACGTGCAGGGGTCTGATTGCACACCTCCCATACTCAAATAGCTACCCCGCACGACTCCTCCTAGCCAATAAAAAAAGGAAACATGTGGCGGCACATGATTGGTAAGTAGAACGCCCGCGGTTTCAATAATACTTGTGTTTCCGATTGTAACGTGACAACACTTGTTCCAAAATAACTTTGTTGGTTGTGCATGTGTGCGCATTTGCAAATCGAGCAGCAAAATTACCACATCATGTTGGTATGTCATGAAACCAAGCCAAGTTACATGATTTTCATGTGTGTTTTGGATTTATAGGAATTAAAAAACCAAGTTTCTCAATGTTTCCAGCCGAGCCATGACGCCCAGATGTTTGAATTTCATTCTCATTTCTTGCATGGGACCTACAAATTTACCCGAGGACACACATGTGATTTTTCAATGAACTTTGGTGCACATTAAAAGACCAGAAACTCAATTAGTGTATAGACAAGGCCGAAAGAACCCGGACTAATCCCAAATTTAATACGACAGTCATATAGTTCTATGTTGCCTCTGTAAAGAAATTCAAGGGGGGGGGGCTAGCGTATATCATTTCGCACACAAAGGTGACATGTTCCCTCTCAGAACCACGAGCCTTCTTGAGAGAAGCTCCGGTTTGCAAGAAGCTTATACCAAAACTTGTTCCAATTTGGCCAAGTTTTTTTCCACAACATGTTAGTGGCATGTCATGACACCATGCCAAGTTTCATGATTTCCAGGCGAGTTTTGGATTTCCAGGAAATTAAAAACCAAGTTTCTCAATGTTTCTGACCGAGCCATGACGCCCAGATGTTTGAATTCCATTCCCATTTCTTGCATGGGACCTGGAAATTTACCCGAGGACACATGTGATTTTTCAACCAACTTTGGTGCACTGGAGCATGTGCTTGTAGTTCAAATTTGAATTATGCACATTAAATGTCTAGAAACTCAATTAATGTATAAAAAGGCCAAACGAACCCGGAATAATTCCAAAATTCAACACGACACTCATATAGTTCTATGTTGCCTCTGTAAAGAAAATCAAGGGGGGGGGAGCATCCATCGTTTCGCACACAAAGGTGGCACGTTCCCTCTCAGAACCATGAGCCTTCTTGAGAGAAGCTCTGGTTTGCAAGAAGCTTATACCAAAACTTGTCCAATCCGGCCAAGTTTTTACAACAACATGATAGTACCATGACATGACACCATGACAAGTTTCATGATTTTTAGGCGTGTTTTGGATTTACAAGAATTTTATAACCAAGTTTCTGAATTTTCTCTGCCAAGCCACAACACCCAGATGTTTGATTTTTAGTCCCATTTCTTGCATGTGACCTAGAAATTCACCCGAGGATACACATGTGATTTTCAACCAACTTTGGTGCACTGGATCATGTGCTTGTAGTTCAAATTTGAATTATGCACATTAAATGTCCAAAACAATCAATTAAAGTATAAAAAAGGCCGAACGAACCCAGAATAATTCCAAAATTTAACACGACACTCATATAGTTCTATGTTGCCTCTGTAAAGAAAATCAAGGGAGGGGGCAACATATATCGTTTCGCACAAAAAGGTGACACGTTCCTCTCAAAACCACAACCTTCTTGAGAGAAGGTCTGGTTTGCAAGAATATTATACCAAAACTGGTCCTATTCGGCCAAAAACTGGTGCACAACATGATAGTACCATGACATGACACCATGCCATGTTTCATGATTTTCAGGTGTGTTTTGGACTTACAAGAATTTTATAACAAAGTTTCTCAATGTTCTCGGCCGAGCCACGACACCCAGATGTTTGATTTTCATTCCCATTTCTTGCATGGGACCTAAAATTCTCCTGAGGAAACACATGTTATTTTTCAACCAACTTCGGTGCACTAGAGCATGTGCTTGTAGTTCAAAGTTGAATTATGCACATTAAATGATGGGAAACTCAATTAATGTATAAATAAGGCCAAATGAACCCGGACTAATCCCAAAATTTAACATGACAGTCATATAGTTCTATGATGCCTCTGTAAACAAAATCAAGGGGGGGGGGCATCGTATATCGTTTCGCACACAAAGGTGGCATGTTCCCTCTCAGAACCACGAGCCTTCTTGAGAGAAGCTTCGGTTTGCAAGAAGCTTATACCAAAACTTGTTCCAATCCGGCCAAGTTTTTTACCACAACATGTTTGTGCCATGACATGACACCATGCCAAGTTTCATGATTTCCAAGTGAGTTTTGGATTTAAAGGAATTTAAAAACCAAGTTACTCATTGTTCTCAGCTGAGTCACGATGCCCAGATGTTTGAATTTCATTCCCATTTCTTGCATGGGACCTCGAAATTCACCCAAGGACACACGTGTGATTTTTCAACCAACTTTGGTGCACCACAACATGTGCTTCCAGTTCAAATTTGAATTATGCACATTAAATATCTAGAAACACAATTAATGTATAAAAAAGTCCAAACGAACCCGGGATAATTCCAAAATTTAACAAAATGTAAACTCTGGTTCACCGGAGCATTTGTAATCATATAAAAAGGGGCAGAACTCCTTATTGTGGTGGGAATTGATTTGTTTTTTATTGTTGTTGAGGGAAGTGCAAATTTATTTGGTACTACAGGGTAATCTTGTTCTCCCGTTTTTTTACATTTTTCTGGTAGTTTTTTCAATGGCATTTATAGCAATATAGTAAAAGGGACATGACTATCTTGTGTCCTTTATGAATTGTTTTTTTGTACACGTTAAGTTTGTTCTGCTGAACATGGGTTCCGCGCCTTGTTATCCCAAAATTTCAAGCTCGAGAATCTTTTGTCTCTTCTGCTGTGAAACCCCCGCCTCTTCGACCCACGCCGCGCCTTGTTATCCCGAAATTTTGATGCGCGTGAAAACACCCTCCTCATTCGAATTCGTTCCCGCAGCCCATACACGCGAAATCCCCCTTTACCCCTCAGCCGGAAATGTCGCCTCGACGTCGTGTGGTCAAAACCGGTGGGGGTACGTTCATAACTTACCCTACATTTCAAACAAGCGCGTCCCTAAGCCATGGCTACCCCTACCTCCCCTTCGCCCCTCATTTGTACACCAAGGCCGCTGAGGGATTCCTGGATAAGGGGGTATCCGGACAGTCGGGCTATGTACTTTGGCCGGACTATTGGAATATGAAGATAGAAGATTGAAGACTTCGTCCCGTGTCCGGATGGGACTCTCCTTTGCGTGGAAGGCAAGCTTGGTGATTCGGATGTAGATCTCCTTCTCTGTAACCGACTTTGTGCAACCCTAGCCTTCTCCGGTGTCTATATAAACCGGAGGGTTTAGTCCGTAGGACAAGATCAATCATACCATAGGCTAGCTTCTAGGGTTTATCCTCTACGATCTCGTGGTAGATCAACTCTTGTAATACTCATATCATCAAGATCAATCAAGCAGGAAGTAGGGTATTACCTCCATCGAGAGGGCCCGAACCTGGGTAAAACATCATGTCCCCAGTCTCCTGTTACCATTAGCCTTAGACGCACAGTTCAGGACCCCCTACCCGAGATCCGCCGGTTTTGACACCGACGTTGGTGCTTTCATTGAGAGTTCCTCTGTGCCGTTGCTATAAGGCTCGATGGCTCCCCCAACCTTCAACAATGCAGTCCATGGTGAGACTTTTCTCCCCGGATAAATCTTCGTGTTCGGCGGCTTCGCACTGCGGGCCAACTCGCTTGGCCATCTGGAGCAGATCGACAGCTATGCCCCTGGCCATCAGGCCAGGTTTGGGAACCTGAATTACACGGCCGATATCCGCGGAGACTTGATCTTCGACGGATTTGGGCCTGCATCGGGAGTACCGAACAGTCACGACGAGCATGACTTAAATCTGCTATCGGTCAGTATTCGGGATATCACCCCTGCAGCCGCTCCGGACCTAAATCCGGGGCAGATCGCGTCGACCGAGGACGGGTGGATGGACCCCGACACGGATGTCGCATACTCTTCGGTGGTAGAGCTGAACACAGACTCCGCCGTTAAGGGGATCTGCATCACCGGACCCCCGAACCTATGTCCGGACGTGGGTTCCAAACCGCGCGCGCCCGGGCCCGTCAAGTCCGATTAGGCTCCAGTAATGGAGTTCACCGCCGCGGATATCTTTCAGCACTCCCCCTTTGCTGATGTGCTAAATTCGTTAAGGTCTCTCTCATTGTCAGGAGAGTCCTGGCCGAACTACGTTCGGCTCGAGTGGGAAGCAGGCGACGAAGAAATTCGTTACCCACCCACCACCCACTTCATAGCCACGGTCGATGATTTGACCGACGTGCTTAAGTTCAACTCCGAAGACATCGATGGTATAGACAACGATGCTAGAGAAGAACAGGAACCACTGCCCACAGGGCGCTGGACTGCCACCTCTTCATATGATATATATATGGTGGACACCCCCAAAGAAAACAATGGCGATGAGGCAACAGATAACCCCTCAGGGAAGAAATCAAAGCATGGGCGTCATTGGTGCCGCTCTAAGCACCGCCACAGCAACACTGGCACTGGAGAAGAAAACAATCCAGATGGCACCGAACAGGAATACAATCCTGATCAGCCTACCTTCGAGCAGGCCGAACAAGAACACGGGAAAGACAGCCCAGATGAACAGGCGATGGACGGATACTTGGAGGATGACAACTACATGCCCCCCTCTGAAGACGAGGTGAGCCTCGGTGACGACGAATTCGGCGTACCGAAGGATCCCATAGAGCAGGAGCGCTTTAAGCACCGGCTTATAGCCACTGCAAGAAGCCTGAAAAAGAAGCAGCAACAAGTCCAAGCTGATCAAGATCTGCTCGCAGACAGATGGACTGAGATCCTGGCGGCCGAGGAATACAGACTCGAGCCCACCACCAACGGCTACCCAAAGCACAAGTTGCTACCTCAGCTGGAGGAAGAGCCTGTAGAGCCTGCATTACCAGCATAAGAGGAGGCTGACCGACCACCTCATGGCTGGGATAAAACGACGTACCAGCCCGCACCCCCACACCAGTTCACTACGGCCCAGGGTAATATGCAAGACCTGCGAGATATCTTGGAAAACAACACAGGACAACCAAGATCAATCTACGGATCACCGGGGCGCACCACAACACATGACGATGACCGTCATGCCGAATACACTAGTAAAAGTCCGGCCGGGCCGAACACAACAGACCAGATTTAGTCGGACTGCATCGTGACATAGCCCGGCACAGAGGCGCCGCACACCCCCTCTGCTTCACTGATGAAGTATTGGATCACGAATTCATAGAAGGGTTTAAACCCATCAACATCAAATCATACGACGACACAACAAACCCCACGGTATGGATTGAAGATTTCCTTCTCCACATTCACATGACCCGCGGTGATGATCTACATGCCATCAAGTATCTCCCCCTTAAGCTTAAAGGACCAGACAAACAATGGCTGAATAGCCTGCCAGTGAACTCCATCGGCAGCTGGGAAAATCTCGAGGATGCATTCCTCGCCAACTTCCAAGGTACTTATAGGCAACCACCGGATGCTGATGACTTGGGACACATTACCCAACAGCCCGGAGAGTCCGCCAGGAGACTCTGGACCCGGTTCCTACTAAAAAAGAACCAAGTCGCTGACTGTCCGGACACCAAAGCCATAGCAGCCTTCAAACACAGTATCCGGGACGAGTGGCTCGCTGATAACCCGCAAGTATATGGGATAGTTGTAGCCTCCTTTGATAAGTAAGAGTGTCGAACCCAACGAGGAGCTAAAGGTAGAACAAATACTCTCTCAAGTCCTATCGGCGACTGATACGACTCTACCCACGCTTGACGTTCGCTTTACCTAGAACAAGTATGAAACTAGAAGTACTTTGTAGGTGTGATAGGATAGGTTTGCAAGATAATAAAGAACACGTAAATAAAAAGTAGGAGCTGTTTAGATAAATATGCAATAAAGTAAATATAGCGAGTGTGGAAAAGTGGTGGTAGGAGTTGTGAAATTGTCCCTAAGCAATTGACTATGTTACTAGACCGGTAATCACTATTGTAATTCTATTTGGGGGAGAGGCATAAGCTAACATACTTTCTCTACTTGGATCATATGCACTTATGATTGGAACTCTAGCAAGCATCCGCAACTACTAAAGATTCATTAAGGTAAAACCCAACCATAGCATTAAAGCATCAAGTACCCTTTATCCCATACGCAACAATCCCCTTACTCGGGTTTATGCTTCTGTCACTCAAGCAACCCACCATAAAAGAATCATGAACGTATTGCAACACCCTACAGCGGGAATCCCTCACGCTTGCGTGACACAGAGGGCACCATAGGACAGCACCAATAATAAAACATGCAACTCAAACCAATCATAGCAATTCATCAATCACCGATAGGACAACAAAATCCTACTCAAGCATCATAGGATGGCAACACATCATTGGAAAATAATATGAAGCATAAAGCACCATGTTCAAGTAGAGGGTACAACGGGTTGTGGGAGAGTGGACCACTGGATATAGAAGGGGGAAGGTGATGGAGATGTTGGTGAATATGGCGGAGGTGTTGGTGAAGATCGCGGTGATGATGATGGCCCTCGGTAGCGCTCCGACACCACCGGAAGCAAGGGGGAGAGAGGCCCCCTTCTTCTTCTTCTTCTTCTTTGACCTCCTCCCTATATGGAAGAAGGGTTTCCCCTCTGGTCCTTGGCTCCCATGGCTTGGGAGGGGCGAGAGCCCCTCCGAGATTGGATCTATCTCTCTGTTTCTGCGTTCTCTGATTCTGCCCTTCACCATTTCCTTTATATCTGGAGATCCGTAACTCCGATTGGGGTGAATCTTTCGCCCAAATTTTTCTCGTAAAATTAGATTTCTTGCGGAAAAAGAAGAGCATCAACCGCCTTACGGGTGGCCCACGAGAGTGCCAGGCGCCCCCCTATCTCGTGGCCACCTTGGACACTATTTCGCGTTGATTCTTCCTCCGGAAAATCCCAAATATTCCAAAATAATTCTCCGTCCGTTTTTATCCCATTTGGTTTCCGTTTGATATTGGTTTTCTACGAAACATAAAACATGCAACAAACAGGAACTGGCACTGGGCACTGGATCAATACGTTAGTCCCAAAAATAGTATAAAAAGTTGCCAAAAGTATATGAAAGTTGAATAATATTGGCATGGAACAATTAAAAATTATAGATATGACGGAGACATATCAGCATCCCCAAGCTTAATTCCTGCTCGTCCTCGAGTAGGTAAATGATAAAAAAGATAATTTTTGATGTGGAATGCTACCTAGCATAATCTTGATCATAGGTCTAATCATGGCATGAATATTAAGACACGAGTGATTCAAAGCAATAGTCTATCATTTGACATAAAAACAATAATACTTCGAGCGTACTAATAAAGCAATCATGTCTTTTCAAAACAACAAGGCCAAAGCAAGCTTATCCCTACAAAATCATATAGTTTGGCCATGCTTAATTTTCGTCACACAAAAATGCTCCCATCATGCACAACCCCGATGATGAGCCGAGCAATTGGTTCATACTTTTTAACGCACTTCAGGTTTTTCAACCCTCACGCAATACATGAGCGCAAGCCATGGATATAGCACTATAGGTGGAATAGAATATAATGATGGAGGTTATGTGGAGAAGACAAAGAGGGAGAAAGTCTCACATCGACGCGGCTAATCAACGGGTTATGGAGATGCCCATTAATTGATGTCAATGCGAGGAGTAGGGATTGCCATGCAACGAATGCACTAAGAGCTATAAATGTATGAAAGCTCAACAAAATAAACTATGTGGGTGTGCATCCAACTTGCTTTCTCATGAAGACCTAGGGCATTTGAGGAAGCCCATCGTTGGAATATACAAGCCAAGTTCTATAATGAAAATTCCCACTAGTATATGAAAGTGACAACATAGGAGACAATCTATATGAAGAACATGGTGCTACTTTGAAGCACAAGTGTGGAAAAAGGATAGTAACATTGCCACTTTTCTTTTTCTTTTTTTCTTTTTTCTTTTTTTGGGTGGGCTTCTTTGGCCCCCTTTTTTATTTAGGCTTCTTTGGCCTTTCTTTTTTTTCTTTTTTTTATGGGGCAATGCTCTATAATGATGATCATCACACTTTTATTTACTTACAACTCAATATTACAACTCGATACTAGAACAAAG
This sequence comes from Triticum dicoccoides, assembly GCF_002162155.2. Classification (NCBI taxonomy): domain Eukaryota; kingdom Viridiplantae; phylum Streptophyta; class Magnoliopsida; order Poales; family Poaceae; genus Triticum; species Triticum dicoccoides. Next base: position 181,523,628 of record NC_041393.1, on the reverse strand, counting down.
ATATGACTCTATATGAATGACTCCGGCGGTGTACCGGGATGTGCAATGATCTAGCGTAGCAATGACATCAAAAAACGGACAAGCCATGAAAACATCATGCTAGCTATCTTATGATCATGCAAAGCAATATGACAATAAATGCTCAAGTCATGTATATGATGATGATGGAAGTTGCATGGATCTCGGAATGGCTATGGAAATGCCATAATAGGTAGGTATGGTGGCTGTTTTGAGGAAGATATAAGGATGCTTATGTGTGATAGAGCATATCGTATCATGGGGTTTGGATGCACCGGTGAAGTTTGCACCAACTCTCGAGGTGAGAAAGGGCAATGCACGGTACCGAAGAGGCTAGCAATGATGGAAAGGTAAAAGTGCGTATAGTCCATGGACTCACATTAGTCATAAAGAACTCATATACTTATTGCAAAAGTTTATCAGCCCTCGAAGCAAAGTACTACTACGCATGCCCCTAGGGGGATAAAATGGTAGGAAAAGACCATCGCTCGTCCCCGACCGCCACTCATAAGGATGACAATCAAAGAAACACCCCATGCTTCAAATTTGTCACACAACGGTTACCATACGTGCATGCTACGGGACTTGCAGACCTCAACACAAGTGTCTCTACAATCCACAACCACCCACTAGCATGACTCTAATATCACCATCTTTATATCGCAAAACTATTGCAAGGAATCAAACATATCTATTCAGCGATCTACAAGTTTATGTAGGATTTTATGACTAACCATGTGAATGACTAATTCCTGTCATCTCTCTAAATAGATATAAGTGAAGCAAGAGAGTTTAATTCTTTCTACAAAAGATATGCCCATGCTCTAACAAATATAAGTGAAGCAAAAGAGCATTCTACAAATGGCGGTTTTCTATGTGAAGAGAAACAAGCAATCCAACTTCAAATGATATAAGTGAAGCACATGAAGCATTCTATAAAGCCATACTCAAAAGATATAAGTGAAGTGCAATGAGCATTCTATAAATCAACCAAGGACTATCTCATACCATCATGGTGCATAAAAGAAAAATGAAAACTAAATGCAAAAGACGCTCCAAGACTTGCACATATCGCATGAACGAAACGAATTCAAAAACATACCGGTACTTATTGAAGAAAGAGGGGATGCCTTCTGGGGCATCCCCAAGCTTAGACGCTTGAGTCTCCTTGAATATTTACTTGGGGTGCCTCGGGCATCCCCAAGCTTGAGCTCTTGCCTCTCTTCCTTTTCCTCATATCGAGACATCCTCGATTAGACACTTCATCCACACAAAACTTCAACAGAAAACTCGGTAAGATCCGATAGTATAATAAAGAAAATCACTACTCTAAGTACTGTAGCAAACCAATTAATATTTTGTTTTTGCATTGTGTCTACTGTAATATAACTTTTTCATGGCTTAATCCACTGATATAAACTGATAGATTCATCAAAACAAGCAAACTATGCATCAAAAACAGAATCTGTCAAAAACAGAATAGTCTGTAGAAATCTGAACATTCAACATACTTCTGGTACCCCAAAAATTCTGCCAAAATTAGGAAAAATAAAAAAGTTGTATAGAAAAACAATGCAAAAAGAATCAGAACCGTTTGACATTCCAGTTAAAAATGTGAAATCAGTCACTACAGCCAACGTTTCTGTCCTGCACCGTACAAACCAACAAGCATCGTAAACATCCTAAAGGCAAACCTTAGCACATTATTTTTATAATACAATGGAATTGTAAAAGGGGATAATTATTTTTGATGAAAAGTTTCTGTAATCAAGATTCACAAAGTTTTCGTGAGCATGAACAAAGTTCAAGGATAGCTCCCACTTCAACAATGCTTGTCTCTCTCACTTTCACTTTCCTTTTTGAAAAGTTTTTAGGTTCCCCTTTTTTTTAAAAAACTATATAAAAGCACTCAACAGAAATAAATGACTCTCTAAAACTTCCAGGTTGTCTCCCTGGCAGCGCTTTCTTTAAAGCCATTAAGCTAGGTATATAGTGCTCAAGTAATGAATCCACCCGGATCCCAAGGTATATCAAAGACAATTTTAATTAACAATGATTTGTAATTTAGAAGTGAGCACAAAGTAATATATATTAAGCAACAACAAAGTCTAACTCTCTTCCTATGCATCGGCATGTCATAAAAGAACAATTCATGCACACATAGTAAAGGCCAATGCATAGTATAAACAGTTTCTTGCAATTTTATCATATTGGAAACATAGAGAGGTGGAGATATAGTTCCTCTCTCATAATAATTGCAAGTAGGAGCAGCAAGCACATGCATATTATATTCATCAAAATCATCATGTGCAACGGTAAAAGACAAGCCATCAATATAATCCTTAATAAGCACAAACTTCTCCGATATAGTGTAGTTTGGAGAATTCAAAAAGATAATAGGACTAGCATGCGTGGGTGCAATAGTAACAATTTCATGTTTAACATAAGGAACTATAGCAAGTTCATATCCATAAGCATAATTCATATTGGCATCTTGGCCACAAGCATAGCAAGCATCATCAAAAAGGGATATTTCAAAAAAATTCATGGGATCATAGCAATCATCCTTCGGTAAGCACGAAGGGGAATTAAACAATGTATGAGTTGAAGAGTTACTCTCATTAGAAGATGGGCACGGGTGATCAATCCACTCTTCCTCCTTTTGTTCTTCGCTCTCCTCATCATCTTTTTCATCCAATGAGCTCATAGTTTCATTAATTCCTTCTTCCATAGCTTCCTGCAAAATATTAGTCTCTTCTTGGACAGCGGAGACTTTCTCAATAAATGCATTAATATAGTAATTGTATTCATAATTTTCATAGCAATATCTAAGTATAGCAAAAATTTCAGGCCTATAAACATCATCATATAAAGCTTCATACTTTTCAAACAAAGATTCAATTTCATAAGTAGCCTTAAAAGCAACAAATTCTTCTATTTGTTCCACATCATAGTAATCATATATACCATTAGCATAAGAAGGTAAGGTTTCATTATCATTAAATTTGCATGAAAAGGGAAGGTGTGGAGCCTTCATACTAGAGCAACAAGTAATATCATATCTCAAGCATAGATCTCGGGCGCCACTGGAAGCAAGGGGGAGAGAGGCCCCCCCCCTTCTTCTTCTTCTTCCTTGACCTCCTCCCTAGATGGGAGAAGGGTTTCCCCTCTGGTCCTTGGCTCCTATGGCTTGGGAGGGGCGAGAGCCCCTCCGAGATTGGATCTATCTCTCTGTTTCTGCATTCTCTGATTCTGCCCTTCACCGTTTCCTTTATATCTGGAGATCCGTAACTCCGATTGGGGTGAATCTTTCGCCCATATTTTTCTCGTAAAATTAGCTTTCTTGCGGCAAAAGAAGAGCGTCAATCGCCTTACGGGTGGCCCACAAGAGTGCCAGGCATGCCCGGGGGGTGGGCGCGCCCCCTGTCTCGTGGCCACCTCGAACACTGTTTCGCATCGATTCTTCCTCCGGAAAATCCCAAATATTCCAAAATAATTCTCCATCCATTTTTATCCTGTTTGGATTCCGTTTGATATTGGTTTTTTGCAAAACATAAAACATGCAACAAACAGGAACTGGCACTGGGCACTGGATCAATATGTTAGTCCCAAAAATAGTATAAAAAGTTACCAAAAGTATATGAAAGTTGAATAATATTGGCATGGAACAATAAAAAATTATAGATACGACGGATACGTATCGCTCGCCCGACACCTTGGCCAAGAGAAACCAAAGTCCATGGCGGCCCTAACAACACTCATTACCGACTTTTGTGTGTGCGAAGATAGCTGGCTGGCTCACAGCAACAAAACAAACACCCCTGGCACATTAAAGGCCAGATATAGCACCCATAAACATCGACGCAACAAACACAAGCGTCCCTAGACTAATGATGACGCCCGCAAGATGATAGTGAACGCCAGATTCCGCGGCTCCCAGTCCGGTCGGCGGAAAAAGCCACTTCATCAAAGCAATTCGGGCCCATCCATCCTAGATCGCATCCTCGATCGCCCATGCCAAATCCATGGTAAACCAGGATCGGCAGTTAAACATACAAACAGAGAATGTCGGGTCTTCAAACAGGCCAGCCAGTCATACACCGAAAACAATAAAGGGGTCTCAAAGCAATGCAATATATAGCAAAAGAAACTCCTACGCAATCCAGCACGGTGAGTGTTATAAACACCACCCTTGAGGTTGTCTCCGGATCACCGAATGGTCACCATACCGGAGAGTCAGTCTTCGACACTATCCCCCTATATAGTAACTATTACGTACTACTGGGGCGAACCATGTTGGCTCGATTCAACGTGGTACCATACCAAGCCCACGTAACATAGTCACAGTTACGAGCACGGCCGAGCCCCACTTCGGCGCCAAAAAGAATATGGCCACTGAAGCAGTGAGTTGTGCCACCTTGCCGAACCTCGATTCGGCAGCCAACCCCTCGGACACCAATAAAGGAGTCTGAACTACTTCATGACAGGCTAGCTCGGCTCGACCGGACACCAGTCAAACCCCTCGGCATAAGTTGGGAAGGGTCACGCCCTGCGGTTCACCCACTCTGTGGCGCACACACGTCTCTCAGCATTCTCCTTGCAGGATCTCTTCTGCGGATAATAGGACTAGCGCCAGTAAATCAGCCCGGATGCGCAAAGGGGAAATCTTTGAACATTTCCCCCGAAGATAATCCGGACACACTTCGGATTCATACACAGGGTACACCGTCATACCTCTCTTTTTACAACATGAACAGTACCCATACGCATAAACGTATTACTTGAATACAACATGTAGAGTTATATGACACTTATCCGCTATCATCTACCATTGACATTTTTAGTCATAAAGGGCATCCGAATACCGTGTTATGTCTTAAAACGCCAAGGGGCTTCATCATACCCGCTCCATGGCAGCAAAGTACGACCACCTTCTCGGTCGCTCGGCACCCCGAACTTATAGCATTATATGCATCAGCTCCGAATCATGCCTTGGTTCATTAGTTGGGTTTGCCCGACTCCCATGTTTTCGTACCTTACGTTCCACAATATCGGCTAAGGTAGCTGTCGGTGTCAAAACCGGCGGATCTCGGGTAGGGGGTCCCGATTTGTGCGTCTTAGGCTGATGGTAACAGGAAGCAAGGGACACAATGTTTACCCAGGTTCGGGCCCTCTCGATGGAGGTAAAACCCTACTTCCTGCTTGATTAATATTGAAGATATGTGGAATACAAGAGTAGATCTACCACGAGATCGTAGAGGCTAAACCCTATGAGCTAGCCTATGATGGTATGATTGTAATTGTGATCGGCCTTCTAAGGAACATGCTCTCCGGTTTATATAGACACCGGAGAGCTAGGGTTTACATGGAGTCGGTTACAAGGAAGGAAACATAATATCCAGATCGCCAAGCTTGTCTTCCACGCAAAGGAGAGTCCCATCCGGACACGAGCCGAAGTCTTGAATCTTGTATCTTGACGCTTCTATAGTCCGGACGATGAATACAGTCCGTCTGTCTGGATACCCCTTATCCAGGACTTCCTCAGTAGCCCCTGAACCAGGCTTCCATGACGATGAGTCCGACGCGCAGTCTTGTCTTCGGCTTTGCAAGGCGGGTTCCTCCTCCGAATACTCCAAGGTGATTATCGAACACGTAGGTTCTGTCCGGATCTACAAGATGATCTTCACACACCCTTAGCATAAATCCGTTCTGCTAGCAATCTTCGCACATCGTGCCCTTGCATCATGACCTGGTCCAACACGAACCAGCGTTTTCCTGCTTCACCTCGACTCGCGTTGCAAGGCGATTTTACCGGCACGTCCTGCCAAAGCAGAGATCGTGTCCCTCTTAATACGGGATCTTTCATTAATATGGGCATATGCGACCCCACGGCGACTGTTGGTATAATTCCGTGTTTCTTTTAGATAAGTCTCAAGCGGTCACACTGAGGACTCTTGGTATTCATCCCCTTTATAAAGGGGTCAAGGCCTACGCCTCGTTTCCACCTCTTCTTCTCCTTCTCGCACCTCGAGCTCCATCGCTCAAAACCTAAGCTCCAACGCCCTAGATCCTCCAGTATGTCCGGATCCGACGCAGCAGGCCGGTGGGCGGCCTCCTCGATTCAGGAGGAGGATATTGCGAAGCTGAGGGAGGTTGGATACCTGACTGCCGATATCCAGCACAGGCTTCCTGCTCCGGGGCAAGTCATCCCCAGGCCGGAGCCCAATAAGAGCGTCGTGTTTACTCCTCACTTCCTCCGAGGTCTAGGCCTCACCCTCGACCCCTTTGTGAGGGGGCTTATGTTCTACTATGGCTTGGATTTCCATGATCTGGCTCTGGACGCCATCCTCCATATCTCGTCTTTCATTATCGTGTGCAAGGCTTTTTCTACATGTCAACCCACACTTCGGCTTATGGCTAAAGACCTTCAATGTGAAGCTGAGGATGATCGAGGGGCGACATGCGGAGTGCGGAGGCGCCATAATAAGGAGGAACGCCGATGCCCCATGGCCAGAAGGTTCTTTTCCGGAAGTGTCCGACGTATGGCAACAAAGATGGTTCTATGTCACCGCTCCCAGAGGCACAAACTGGGTAGCTGCCCCCGAGTTCCGCTCAGGCCCTCCATCCCAATTGGCATCTTGGACCGATGTGGGACAGAGTTATGAGCCTGTTGGCGATGTACCAGCACTGCAGAATCGCATCCGGGAGCTTATTAGGAGGGACATAAATCTTGTCAGCATAATTCAAGCAATGCTAGTCCGGCGGATATTGCTGTGCAAATGTCGGCCTCTCCATATGTGGGAGATTAATCCGGAAGGTCCGCAGACTATTAAGCACTTCTTCGGCCTGATGCTCGAAGGAATGTGTAAATTATTCTTCGGACCACAAGCAAAGTGTCCGGACACCATCGAGGATGCGGGCCTAAGGTGCAATTGCCTAGATGCCCAAGTAAGTAGCCTTAAAGTCAGACACTTCATTTATATTTATCATGTTTATTATTCTAACACTCCCTTCGCGGCCAGGAATGGCTTGACAAGGCGAAGAGAATTAGGTGTCCGGCACCACTTCCTGAAGGCTCGCCTGGTCCCACCATTGCAAAGATGCTGGACCGGGCGCTCAGCAAAATCCCTTCAGAGAAGGACGAAGGAAAGGGTAGTGAAGCCGAATTTCACGCGCTACGGATCTAGACCGGGAAAACCGCTAACCCTCCTATGGAGGATAGTCGGGAAGGGAAGGTCAAAGCCTCCTCCCCATGTGGGAAGAAGAGGGCCGCCTCCGAAGATTTGGAGGCGGAGACGCCCAAGCAAGGGAAGAAAACATCACCAAGGGGCTCTGCCACGACGGGCATCCTTACAACGTCGTGCCCACCAACGGGCCAGCCCTCCAACAAGCCGTAAGTCATTAATTCGAAGGTGAGATGTTACTCCGAGATCCATAACTAGGACTTTGTTTTTTTAGTCCGGCGAGCAGCTCTTCTCAATAGAGTTCGTCTTTGGGGGACCTTCGTCCGGAGATGATGGAGAGTGAAACCCCACCCAACTCTCTGCCTCATGAGGCGGGCGATACGTTGGTGTCGTCACGGAGGAGTCCGTATATACCGAAGCCGGAGGCTAGTACGTCAGCCGCCCTGAGCCCGGAGCCTTTGGCTCCCACGGGGGGCGATGCGAAGGGTCTGACGCAGTTTAGTGTCCGGCCGGACGTACTGACGGGCCGTTTGGAGCGAGCCGCGCTCTCGGAGGAGCACCACTCTCTAATGAGCACGGTGCTCATGAAGATTTCATCCGCTACCAGCGGCTTGAACGAGGCATTTACAAGCCTGCTCAGAGGGTTTGAGGTATGTAGTGAAAAATGCACAACTTTTTGGTTATGAAGCACGCGCTAGGTGTGCTCCCTATAGATAGTAGCCCCTGAGACTCTGGTTGCTCGCCATAGGCGGCAAACGGGGGATCATATACTAATGGCTGCGCTGTACATGTGCGCAGGTATACAAGGTTCCGGCAGCCGACCAGTCTGTTGAAGTTGCCGAGCTAAGGAGGCAAATCGGATCCATCGATGCCGATATCACGCTGGTGAACAAACGGCTTGAGGAGTCCCAGGGTATGTGCTTGGTTTTTATTATAATGTGTAGGAAAATGCCAAAGCAATGTAATATTAATGCAATATGCGTGCACTGCAGATGGTGCTGCTGCCGTGGAGGCCCTGAGGGCGGAACTTGCTCAAGCCAAGGAACAAGCTCGGGCTAGCAATGCGGCTGCCCTAAAGATGGCCGAAGAGTTGAGAGCCGAACATGGTGCTCGTCGCCGAAGTGAGGAAAAGATAGCCGAAATGGCTGAAGAGCTAAAAAATGCCGCCGACCGATACGCACTCCTTGAAAAGGAGAGTGAGGCTAGTTCGGCCGAGCTGGAAAAGGCACGCAATGCCGCCAAGGAGATGTGGACCGAGATCCGGAGTATGTGGGAGGAGCTCCAACAGGCTGACAAAATTGTAGCTAGGGTCTCGTACTTACTGCGGACGAAGTTCCTGGATCCGAAGTATGCTCCCCTGGCGGGTCGCATGAGTCCTGCAGACGCATATGCGGATTTGGCGAATAGCACAGCTGACACTGTCAAGTTCTTCGTGGGTCAAGGCGATGAAGAAGTGGAGAAGCTTTTCTGGTCGCAGTTCAATGCTCCCACTCGCCCGCTACCCCTGAATGAGAAGGTGGCTACTATGGTGGAGCTCCACAGGCTGTCCGGACTTGCAATGCGGTCTGTAATAGACCATCTTTGGCCGAAGGGGCCTAAGCCGGACAACTACTTTGGTTTGGTGCAGCAACCCCTTGGAGCCGTAGCCTGGATTGACGCCATGAGGAGGTCGGCGTGCATAGAGGGTGCGCGGATGGCTCTAGCCCACGTTAAATCCTATTGGACGGATATGGAGGCCACTGTAAAAGCTAGCCAGGATCCGGCGGGGGGCCAACATCCAGCCGAGCACTACTTGGCGGAAGTCACAGAAGGTGCCCGCCTAATAGAGGCGCAGTGCTCGAAGAGTGTTTTATTCGAGTGATAAGTCGAACCATTGTAGAAAACAATGTTTAGTATAATTATGAGGCTATGTTTATACTTTTGCCCGGAAGTATGATTGTCTTCCCTTTGTGGCTATTCTTATATGTATAAGTAGTCTGAAAGATAGCAGTCATTGGCTTCAGCCCCCTCACAGACAATGCGGGGGTGTTGGTGAAAAAATATGCATAATCACACTTGATCCAACGTCTTGGTCCATTAAGGAGGTGATCACACGCCGAAGTAGGCAACCAGACTATATAGCTGTAACACTTTCGCTTAGCCATGGGAGTCTAATGGTGGGGCTACTATGTAGCCCCTGGTACCTCCACGTGCATCCGAATACGGGCGCGTGTGTACATGGCCGGGAAATGGCCCTTCGTTAAGGCAGAGGAATCTTTAGGGATTCCAGTGAGTCTTCGAGTGGTTGAACAGTCTCTCGCTGTATCATGACGGTCAGTTTTCAGCTTTCTCTGCTGAGGCACTCATCCGGAATAACCAGGGCACAATCGCAATAGTTCTCCTTTGGCCTGCCTTAGCCGGATGATAGCGGAACGTAAGGCGGCAAACCCAGGAGCCGGGCAAACCCAACATTTTGACCAAAGACATGACTCGGAGCTGATGCATATACGGCCAAACTCGTGACGCCGAACACTCCCGAGGGTATTCGGTCTTTTGTAAAAGAAGATAGGCTGACAAGAGCCTATTTTGAGCCCTTTATTTCCAGGTACGTGCAATTTAGTCTGCCGTGGCCAAATGCCAAAAACGGCAGTATCCTCTGTGAGTATAGAACCCATGGGATGGTTAAACAACAAGAGGCAGTAGAAAAGGTTTACACAGGGGCTTAATCTAAAAAGAAAGCTGTTGCACGGGGCCCTGCTGCACGTTTGTGCCTTTGTCTCCATTGTGCCGTATCCTGGAAGGGTATGGCGTGAACGTTGTCTGTAAAAAAGAAAAACTCATAGGAGGGTGCAACGTAAGTATGCGATCAATGATAAGAGTATAAGCTGTTGGCCTGCCAATAAGGTCGAGCCAAGCGTGGGGCTGTATTAAGTATAGACATCCCCTGGTTTCCCTTATGGGATTACATATACAATGCCCTGTTTGAATTTATCCGGGCTACCGGACTCGTCTAACCGTGTCTGTGGTCGTAATGACCAATCATGTTTTCTAAAACTGGAGGCCGCTTATAGTCCGGCCGCCAGGGCCGTCGTGTATTCCTCTGCGCGTGAAGGGCGCTATATGATTCCGCTAATGGTGATGATGCCACGGGGCCCGGGCATCTTGAGTGTAAGGTGGCCATAGTGCGACAATGCGTTGAAGCGGGCAAAGGCCGTTCTTCCTAGCAATGCGTGATAGCTGCTTTGGAAGGGTGTGATAGTGAAGAGCAACTCTTCGGTTCTGGAGTTGCCTGGGGAGCCGAATGTTACTTCTAGCACGACAGAGCCCCTGGCGCAGGCTGCAACGTCTGGTATCACCCCTTCAAAGGTGGTGTTGATTTGTTTAATTCTGGATGGGTCTATCCCCATTCTGCAGACAGTGTCCTCGTATATTAAATTGAGACCATTGCCGCCGTCCATGAGGACACGGGTGAGACGGTATCCGTCGATATTGGGTCAAGCACCAAGGCCTGTGATCCTCCGCGCCGAATACTAGTTCGGCCGTCCATGTGATTGAAAGTGATCGGACGAGACATCCAGTAGTGAGACGTGGGTACGACGGGCTCTACATCGTGCACTTCTATGGGCGCGCGTTTATGCCCTCTCGTGTATGTGCGAGTCGCGTGGATCATGTTTACTGTTGTAACCTCTGGTGGGAATTTTTTCTGTACCCCCGTGTTCGGCTGGTGAGGTTCGTCCTCATCTTCGCTTGGTGTGCCCCTCCCCTTGTGTTCGGCATTTAATTTGCCGGCCTGCTTCACTCTCTATGAGTGTGGTTCGCAGGTTTCTCCGGGGTGCCATGAATTTGGCATAGTCTATCCAGGACTCTGTTCAGACCGGACGGTCCATCTTTACTGCCTTTGAATGGCTTATTTTGCTGATCAGGTCGAGAGCCCCTGAATCCGGTGTTGATCGTCATGTTGTCCGGGCTCTCTTCCTTTCTTTGGCGTTTGTTTTTATTACGCCGTGGCTTCCCGTTGCCATCCCTTAGTTCGGATGTGCTAGGGTCGCTGGTGACTTTACGGGCCAATCAGCTATCCTCACCCGCGCAAAAGCGGGTCAAAAGGCTTGTTAAGGCTGCCATTGTCCTTGGCTTTTCTTGGCCAAGGTGTCAGGCGAGCCATTCGTCATGAATGTTGTGTTTGAAAGCCGCTAAGGCTTCGGCGTCCGGACAGTCGACAATTTGATTCTTCTTAGTGAGGAATCTGTTCCAGAGCTTGCGGGCGGACTCTCCGAGCTGTTGGATTATATGACTTAGATCGTTGCATCCGGAGGCCGGGCATAAGTCCCTTGAAAATTGGCCCTAAAAGCGTCTTCGAGTTCCTCCCAACTCCCAATTGAGTTTTCAGGGAGGCTTTTCAACCAGTGTCGAGCTGGTCCCTTCAATTTGAGGGGAAGGTATTTGATGGCGTGGAGGTCATCCCCATGAGCCATGTGAATATGTAGGATAAAATCCTCGATCCAGACCCCTGGGTCTGTCATGCTGTCGTATGCTTCTATGTTCACAGGTTTAAAGCCTTGTGGGAATTCATGGTCCAGTACTTCTTCGGTGAAGCACAGGGGGTGAGAGGCCCCTCTGTATCTGGATGCATTGTGGCATGTAGTCGGCTGTTGTTGTGTCCGGGGTTGATTTCGAACTGGTATCTGGCTTTTATGAGCGTTTGGGTTACCATAGTCCTACGCTGGGGTGTGTCTTCTAGATCCATATATGGACTTGGCTGCACTGGTCTTTTTATCCGGATGCTCGCGTGGATTGTGCGCAGTGTCTGCAGCCGCTCTATTACGGTCATGAGGCGGTACGTGTGGTTTCTTGGTCGAATTTTCTTTTGGTGGAACGGCCGCGTTGTCGAATTCTGGCAGTAGTGTGCGCTTCGGATAGCTTTTCGTATGGCAGTCATCGCCATATCTTTCTTCGATGTCTAGCACCTTATTCCATCTGCGACTTAGCTTTTCTTGTGCGGCCTTGAGCTGTTGCTTCTGCTTTTCTAGACTTCTTGCGGTGGCCATAAGATTTCTATGGAGGTTATCTCGTTCCACTTGTTCGTCCGGGATGATGAATGCATCATCGTCCGGACTGTCTTCATGTTCTGGGGCGGCATCCTGAGGTCGTCCCTCCGGATCATTGTGGTCGTTTATTTGCCCCGAACTTGATTTGGTGTGACCTGGCTCGTCCTGCTCCATCACTGGGTCCATGTGGTCATTATTGCTTTTGGAGTTTGCGGGTATGTCAACCCTTCCTGCACTCTTGTCGCTATTTTTTCCATTGCTGGGTTTTGAGCGGCGTCTGCGCCACTTCTTTAGCTTTTGCATGGGTGTTTTATCGTCCGGGCTGCCGTCCTTATTGGGCGTATCTACCATATATATATATCGTATGACAAGGTACTAGTCCCGTGCTCCAGGGATTCTGGAGCCTCTCCTGCATCGTCGTCCATATCGTCGATGTCTTCGGAGTCAAGCACGTCGGTTAATTCTTCGATCGTGGCAATGAAGTGGGTGGTGGGTGGGCGCCGAATTCCTTCGTTGCCTGCTTCCCACTCGGGCCGGACATAGTTCGGCCCAGAGTCTCCTGACAAAGAGAGAGACTTCAGGAGTTCAGCATGTCGCGAAAGGGCGAGTGCTGAAATATGTCCGCAGCGATAAACTCCATTACCGGAGCCCAACCTGGCTCGGCTGGCTCGAGAGTGAGCGGAACAGGACCAATAGCCGGATATCAGTCTGAGGGTCAGGGGTTATAGGCCTCCACAGAGGGGGGACCCATGTTCGGCTCCACCGCCGATAAGTGTGCGACCTGCGGATCAGGGTCTGTCCCTTCGTCCGTAGGCAACGCAACCTGTCTTGGATTTAGATCCAAGGCTGCTTCAGGGATGATGTCCCGGGCACTGTCCGACAGCAGGTCTAGGCCATGCTCGTCGTGGCTGTCCGGCGCTCCTGGCGCAGGCTCGAATCCATCAAAGATCAAGTCCCCGCGGATATCTGCCGTGTAGTTCAAGTTTCCGAACCTGATCTGGTGGCCAGGGGCGAAGCTGTCGATCTGCTTCAACTGGCCAAGCGGATTGGCCCGCAGTGCGAAGCCGCCAAACACAAAGATCTGTCCGGGGAGAAAAGCCTCACCCTGGACCGTGTTGTTGATGATTGAAGACGCCATCAAGCCTCGAAGCGACAACACAGAGGAACTCTCAATGAAAGCACCAATGTTGGTGTCAAAACCGGCGCATCCCGGGTAGGGGGTCCCAATCTGTGCGTCTTAGGCTGATGGTAACAGGAAGCAAGGGACACAATGTTTACCCAGGTTCGGGCCCTCTCGATGGAGGTAAAACCCTACTTTCTGCTTGATTAATATTGAAGATATGTGGAATACAAGAGTAGATCTACCACGAGATCATAGAGGCTAAACCCTATGAGCTAGCCTATGATGGTATGATTGTAATTGTGAATGGCCATCTAAGGACCATGCTCTCCGGTTTATATAGACACCAGAGAGCTAGGGTTTACATGGAGTCGGTTACAAGGAAGGAAACATAATATCCGGATCGCCAAGATTGTCTTCCACGCAAAAGAGAGTCCCATCCGGACACGAGCCAAAGTCTTGAATCTTGTATCTTGACGCTTCTATAGTCCGGACGATGAATACAGTCCGGTTGTCTGGATACCCCTGATCTAGGACTCCCTCAGTAGTGCTGGGAGAACTACTGCGATTGTGTCCCTATTCTTCCGGACGAGCACCTCAGTAGAGAAAGCCAAAAACTGACTATCATGATACGGCGAGAGCTGGTCAGCTGTTCGAGAGGTTGTAAAATCTTTAAAGATTCATTCCGCATAATGCCATAATAAATGCAGAGTGCGACGGATCGGTTTATTGATCAGGTGCTGTTAGAGCCCCTCGTGCGGTCTTTCGAACACTAGGGGCTGCGCCTACCATACTTGAATTCCTATGGCTAAGTGAGAGTGATAAAGACCTATAGTCTGATTGCCTGGTTCGCTGTGCTGAACACCTCCTTTATGGACCCAAGAATGGGGTTAAGAGTGTTCAGGTGTATCCCAAACACCCCCGTATTTCCTACGTGGGGCAGAAGCCCACGACTGGCCAACTCTCAAGATTAACATATAAAAACGGCCGTGAAGGAAGAAAAACTTTTTATATAAAAGGTAAAGACATAAATAACGGTGACTCTGTTATGCCTTACAAAAGACAGCATAATTGCCTTCATGGAAATACAACGTCTTTGGTACATTGCTCCGCCACAAGGCGGGCTCCTTTCAGGACACCATCGTAATATAGTTCGGGCTTGCGGTGCTCCTTCCCCTCGGGTGGTCCCTCGGTCATCAGCGTTTCAGCATCCAGCTTTTCCCAGTGCACTTTCGCGCGAGCAAATGCCATTCGCGCACCTTCTATACAAACTCACCGCTTAATGGTGTCAAGCCAAGGACAGGCACTCACAATTCGCTTCACGAGCCCAAAGTAACTACTCGGAATAGGCTCGGCGGGCCATAGCCGGATAATCAGATCCTTCATTGCTAGTTCGGCCGCCTGGTGCAGTTCGACCAGCTGCTTCAGCTGGCCGACGAATGGCGCCAGATAATTCGGCACCAAATACTGCGACTAGAAAAGCTTGTCCGCAGTCTTCTTCTCCTCGGCTCGATAGAATTGAGCAGCATCAGATATGCTGTGCGGAAGATCCGCAAATGCCCCTGGAGAAATTAGAAGTCAATTTGTCACCTCGAATTTTTCTGCTATGGCATCAACAAATGCTCTAAATAGGAAAAGGCCTTACCAGCCGTAATTTTCCTCGCCTCCTGAATGTCCTTCAGAGCACCTTGGGCTTCCTCCTGAGCATCAGTTGCGGCTTGGAGAGCTTGGGTGAGTTCGGATTCTTTCAATGACAGACCCCGCTCCAAAGTCTCGCTCTTCTGCACGACCTCCTGAAGCTCTAGTTCAGCTTCAATGACCCTGGCCTCGTGTTTCTCGCGAAGGGCCTGTTCCGTGGCTGCCTTCTTTTCGGCTAAGGCCACAGCCTTCTTCAATGCCTCAATTTTTGCATTTGCCCCTAGAGCGCACAATATACATACTTTCATTAGGCACACCTACTTCATTGTGCTAAACTTAAACAAGGTTTTGACATACCTTGGTCCTCCAACTGCTTCTTCACCTGACCAAGTTCTTCTTCGGCCCGCTCCAGACTTTGCTTTAGTCCGGATATTTCCATAGTATGAGAGGCGGCAGCAGCCGCTGATGCCTGCTTACAAAGGAAGAAACATATGTCATGCACTGAGTCTCCTGTGGGAGGCAATTTGATCCCCTGTCCGGTTCCTTCTTTCACCGAACAGTGTATCAGGGGCTACTATCTATACTATGACAAATCTTCTAAAAACTCCTAAAAACTTACCTCCAAGCCTTTTATAAGGCTGATGCAGGATTCATTCAGTCCACTTTCAGTGGCCTGGACCTTCTCAATCACCGCGCCCATAAGGGTGCGATGTTCATCGATGATGGAAGCGCTCTTTAGCACCGTCAATAAGTAGCCCGGCACCTCTTGTTGGACAGAGGTCATCGGTGGAGCAGGATCACCTCCTCTAGTCAAGGGGAGCTGCCCATCTGAACCCGGAGCCTCAAAGGTCTCTGGGACTGTGTCCGGCTGTGGGCCGAATCCAAGATCGCCCCTGCCATCGACACTCAGTGGAGCCGACGCTCCCGTGTGTCCGAAGCCCCTAAGGTACGCCCCTCCTGGTTTAGCTCCTTTTGGGACGACACCTCGGTGTCATGTCCGAGATTCAGGGAAGGGGCCCTCGGAGGTGTCTCTTTCTTAAGGGCATCTGAGCTCAATGAATCCTCCGATGAGGACTGTTCGGCGCGAGACCTGGCCGGGCTGCAAAAAATATGGCACCAATTAATTTATTTGTGCCTTGATAATCCTGGAAGCATAGATGTGTTCAGATTTTGTACACTCACGAGTTTTCCAGGGGCTGGGCCCTGGGATCCCACTCCGGGCTGCTGTCGGTAGCCATTGCGGACGCCTCTGGCAGGGGAGTTTTTCCCCTCTTAGGCAATTCGGCCTCCAGAGATGAGGAGGCCGTCCTTTTCTTTCCTCCCCCCGTGGGGGACTCATCTTCCTCCTCCTCTTCCTCTTCGGAGGAAAGAGGGGTATTGGAGTCTTCGGATTTTGCGTCCGAAGCCCCGCGACGACGCAGGCCGCCCCTGGTCTCCTTGGCCTCTTTATGGGCCTCTTTCTTTGGCGCCTTGTAAGGCGTCGGGACCAGCATCTTCGTTAGAAGTGGTCCGGCTGGTTCTTCTGGCAGCGGGGACGGATAGTGTATCCGCCCCGCCTTCTTCATCCATCCCTAAGATGATTGTGGGAAGCACGTTAGGACATCTTCCCCGGGATATGACAATGAAACATATGGATGAACAAAATATAATGACTACCTACCGGACTTGCGGGGCGGGACAGTTGGTACCCGCGGTCCGTGGCGGAGTCCGGCCATGGTTTTCCGGACTTAAAAAGCACCTTCCAGATGTCCTTGTGTGAGGAGCCATAAAGTTCCCGCAGGGTCTGGTGTTCGGTCGGGTCGTACTCCCACAAATTGCAGGCTCGGCGCTGACAGGGAAGAACCAGGCGGACCAGCATCACCTGGACTACGTCAACAAGCTTGACGACCTTCTCTTCCATACCTTTGACACATGTCTGGATCACCGATAGCTCGTCAGATGAAGACCAATTCAAGTCCTTCTCAGGCCAGGACGTGAGCTGCAAATGGGCTCCGGATCGGAACTCAGGAGCTGCGGCCCACTTTTTGCCGCGCGGCTCAGTGATATAGAACCACTGTTGCTTCCACTCCTTGACAGAATCATTGAAAGTACCTGTCGGCCATGTGACCTTGGGCATCCTGCTCACCATGGTGCCTCCGCACTCGGCATGCTCGCCGTTCACCACCTTGGGCTTCACATTAAAGATCTTCATCCATAAGCCGAAGTGTGGCGCGATGCGGAGAAAGGCCTCACACACGACAATAAACATCGAGATGTTGAGGAAGGAATTGGGGGATAGATCGTGGAAATCGATCTCGTAATAATACATGACGCCGTGAACAAATGGGTGAAGGGGAAACCCAAGCCCGCAGACAAAATGAGGGAGGAACATGACCCTCTCATGGGACTCTGGAGTAGGGACAATCTATCCCGCCGCCAAAAGGCGGTGGCCGATTTTCTGGGCCAGGTAACCGGCCTCCCGAAGCTTTTTGATATCCTTCTCCTGGACAGTAGAGGCCATACACTTGCCTCCTGCTCTGGATCCGGTCATTTTCGGAAGAACCTTCGTCGGTGGAGAAGATGAACGCTCTGGCGATAGGGCTCAAGCGAAAGAGAATGGACGAGTAGAAGGAGAAGGCGTGGGTAAAAAGGAAGAGGCCTTTCCTCTTTATAGAGGCAATGAAACTCTGCGCCTCCCCGCTTGCCTAATAAAACCTGCTCGTTCCCCACTCACCGTGTTTGGTGGTACAGTTGGGTTACCCACACCCGTATTGATGAGAATACCGCGATAAGGGGAACACGATCTCTGTTTTGACAAGACGTGCCAAAGAAACTGCCCCGCAATGTGTGCGGTGGCTGGTTATAAAAAACGGTTCGAATAAAAGCCGGGCCGTGGCGTGATGTCACGCTATGAAGGGTTGTCAGCAGATTAGATTCATGGATTATTATTCTCTCTACGGTGGTATGTGAAATTTGTCTTGCAGAGCTGGACACGGTCCTTGTGTTTGGAATTTATCTTGGAGTATTCAGAGATGGAACCCGCCTTGCAATGCCGAAGACAATCTGTGCGCCGGACGCATCGCCATTGAAGCCTGGTACAGGGGCTACTGAGGGATTCCTGGATAAGGGGGTATCCGGACAACGGGACTATGTACTTTGGCCAAACTGTTGGACTATAAAGATAGAAGATTGAAGACTTCGTCCCGTGTCCGGATGGGACTCTCCTTTGCATGGAAGGCAAGCTTGGCGATTCGGATGTAGATCTCCTTCTCTATAACCGACTCTGTGTAACCCTAGCCTCTCCGGTGTCTATGTAAACCGGAGGGTTTAGTCTGTAGGACAAGATCAATCATACCATAGGCTAGCTTCTAGGGTTTATCCTCTACGATCTCGTGGTAGATCAACTCTTGTAATACTCATATCATCAAGATCAATCAAGCAGGAAGTAGGGTATTACCTCCATCGAGAGGGCCCGAACCTGGGTAAAACACCGTGTCCCCAGTCTCCTGTTACCATTAGTGTTATACGCATAGTTCGGGACCCCTACCCGAGATCCGCCGGTTTTGACACCGACAGCCGCCAAAACTAGCGAAACCTCACGCTCCTCTCTCGGCCTCCTGACCGCCGCCCAACCGGAGACTCTTCTCGGACGATGTTGTAAACTGCAACAGCTCGTCGTCCCTCATCCACCGCACCAGATGAGGATCCGTCGCCGATCTCGTCGTCCCACCAGATCAGCCGCCCCGTCCTTTACCTCCAAGGAGCCGCCCTGACGTTCGCCTCGTCTATCGCGCCCCCTCCAACCCCACAGCGCCGTCTTGACCTGCCCGACCGGAACCGCAACACCCTTACTAATTCCTCCGATGAAGCCCAGGCCTAGTCGGCGCCACCAAGGAGGTTTTGCACTCACCGCTGCATTTTATCTTTTATTTGATCTTGCTTCGTCGGCGGCGACTTCCACACCGGCACTAGCTGCTGCTGCTCCGGCTCACACGCGCGCTGCTGCTGCGGCTGCTGCTACTCCGGCTCTCGCTCGTGCTACGGCTCCGTTCTTGCTGTCGGTCGTGCTGCTGCACTGCTCTTGCTTTTGTTTGTGCTGCTGCTTTGCTCTGTTATTGTTGTCGGTCGCACTGCTGCTCCGCTCTTGCTCTCGTTCGTGCTGCTGCTCTGCTCTTGCTCTTGCTCGCGCTGCTACTGCTGCACGACCTCTGGCAGCTACAGGAGTTGTTGTCGCTGGCGGTGCTGCTGCACGAGTTGCTCTCTGCTAGTGCGTTCCCTGCTCGAGCGGGTGCTGATTTAGATGACTGCTTCTCCGCTACTAGTGCTCGAACGCCCTAAACACCTATTGCAATTCTCTGCTACTAGTTCAATCAGTTTCCATAGTAAAATTCAGTTTCGACTGTAAAGTTCAATTTCTTCAGTTAAGTTTAGAATGAATAGTATTTAGAGCATCTGTCGAAACAACCATGGCGTGGCTGATGCATTTTACATCTAGCACTTTTTGTTGATGTATTTTAGATCATCTATTGCTGATGATATTAGAGTACCACACCATATTAATGTTGTCTGTCTTGTCCTGCTTCAGCCTCGCTATCGTACACCTCACCGGAGATGCTCCAATGATGAAACCATCCATCACAGCCAAGCAGTACACTCGGCACCGTATCCAGAGGCCTCAGATCTTCTTCCCCGCCTTCGACAGTCACACCAGCATCACCATCTCCACGTCCAACCCAATGATGTTGAAGTCCACAAGCCTATGCCAAAGAGGTTGTACACTCGTCGCATCACTTTGTTACTCTGCATTCATGTCGATCCCTCAGGGATCCTTTGCTATGGAACTACTATTCGTGCAAATCTGTTAGAAGGAGTGGAGCAAAGCAAAATCGGAGGACTTTTTCCTTAGGTGTCTCTTTCGAAGAAAAAACGTAGGAATTTTATTCACTTGGACGTCCTTTTCAAATTAATATGAATGAAGAACAGAACTAACTGCATTACTGGCATAATAAGATTCTTATTTTTTTCATTTTCACGTGGTTTGACTTTAATTTGACCATGTTTCTTTGCATTCATGTCGACCCCTCAGGGATCCTTTGGTTCAAAGCAGTTGCAAATATAGAAATAAATGAATCATGGTCACAAAGTTAACAGGGAGAAAACTAAATGATCTTTTGAACCACAATTTTAATCGGTTTGGCAAGATAGCCATTATATGATACTAATGTGGACCAAATGTAATCTCACAAAATATTTCGAGGTCAGGCTTTAGCCTGTTGAAGACTGCCTACTAGAATCACCACTGGTTCAAAGAAAAAGTGAAGGAAAACATAGGAATTGGAAACTTTACTATGGTACTACTATTCATGCATTTGGTTAGAAGGAATGGAGCAAAGCAAAACTAGAGGATTTTCCCCTTTGGTGTCACTTTCAAAGAGAAAACGTAGGAATTTTCATATCCACCTGGACATCCTTTTCAAATTAATATGCATGGAGAACAAGACTAATTGCATTACTGGCATATTAAGATTTTTTTTTTCATTTTCATGTGGTTTGACTTTAATTTGACCATGTTTCTCCATTCTTGTGTTCTTCCAATTCATGTGAACCAAACACCCAGGTTGACAGAAATCCTATGTTTTCAAATGCTCTATTTTGCACGTGCATTCCTATCCTATTCCTGTGTTTTTCCTGTCCCTGCGTTTATATAATCCTCCAATTCTAAGGAGCCCTTACAGATTTACTTCATTTTCAGATAAGTGTCAAAGAAAACTCTATGTGTTATGTCCTGCTCCTGTCGTGCCGTCATCCACCCCACCTGAGGTGCACCATCGACGAAAGCATTCACTGCAACCGAGATTCCCCCTGCAGACTTCCTTTCGCCGCCTCAGATCATCTTCCCCATTGTCGGCAGCCACGCCAACTGCATTACCATCATCGACTGAGCAGATGAACCTGAGGACTACACAGTTCCAGATGAGAGGTCGCACTCTTTCGTGTTTGCTTACGTTATACATCGGTTATTATTACCTGCTACTTTATTGTCCTGTTCACCTCTTAGACTCCGAGCCAGGTCCAAACTAATGTTCAAACTTGAGTTTTAAAATGCCTGTGGGTAACATATCGAGGCAGCAACAAATAGTATCTGTCTACTATCTAGTTCATCTGGGGTCTTCTATGTGGTTCATGTTGGGTGGGCAACAAACAGTAGATGATCCGTCGTCTATCTTTTTAAACTGAAGCTATAATCTACCTGCTATCATTAGTTTTGGATCTATCCACTCGTTTGGTACCATCTGTCTTGATTTCTGCATGCACCCTTTAGGCCTTACATAATCTAACTATGTTTTCTATTATGCATGTCAGTTATTGTACACAATCATACTGAGCATGTAGAGAAAAAGAGAAGACCGTTGCATGGGAATATAATGTCATGCAGACGCCGCTCCATGGTGGGCGAAGTCCCCCCCTCCCTCCATTCCAGATTGTATTCCAGAGGAAGATAACTGTTGAGAGGGGGATTCAGAGGGAGCCGATCACTCCTATTTACCCCCTGAGGTGTTTGCTCTAACATGGCATGCTGATGTTGGTCATATCATGCATATGGAGCCTCGCATTGCTTACATTATACGTCTTATATGTCATCAGCTTAGTTTAGATTTGCTTTGTGTGAATGCCACCTGTTAGGTTTCTATATCATACTCCCACCCTTCCTAAATATTTGTCTTTTTAGAGATTTCAACAAGTGACTACATATGAAGCAAAATGGGTGAATCTACACTCTAAAATATGTCTATATACATCCGTATGTGGTAGTCCATTTGAAATATCTAAAAAGACAAATATTTAGGAACAGAGGGAGTATATGGGAATTATGCAATGCCATCTTCTTTAGCCAGGCATCATATACGTGAATCATGAAATGCCATCCTGTTTAGCCAGTCATCATATATGTGAATTCTATTTTGCCATATTTATTTTTCATAATGTATTCCAATTGTCAACAATGTTTATACATTCATCTACTCTTCCTGTGCATTAGCCATTTGAGTCGGTCATGGGAAAATCTGGAGTGAAAACAAGGTCTTTTGAGCAGTCAATGATACCTATCGATGCAGATTTCTTGCTGGTTACAGATAGCTCCTCAGAGGAGGATTCAGAGACAGATGACCAGTCGCATTCCCCCCCCCCCCCGAGGTGCATGCTCTAACTTGGTAGGGTTATATTGCTCATATCATGCATATGGTGTCTTGCATTGCCATGCCATCTGCTTAGATTGGACATGCTTGGTGTGAATGCCTCCTGTTTGCTTTCTATATCAAATATGCGAATTATGCAAAGCCATGTTTTTCAGCTAGTTATCATATATGTGAGTTATGCACCACCATGTAGCCAGACATCATATATGTGAATTATCTCATGCCATCCTTTTTTTACATTACGTATTCCATTGGTCGACAATCTATGTATATTGAACTACTCTTCATGTGTATCGGCCATTTGAGCCGGTTATGGAAAAATCAGGAGTGAAAACAAGGTCTTCAGAGCAGGCAATTGTACCTATTGAAGCATATATCTCAATGGTTATAGGTAGCTCCTCATAGGAGGATTCAGAGACAGATGACCAGTCCTATCTATATCCCACCTAAGGTGTATGCTCTAATTTGCCATGTTTATATTTCTCATGTCATGCATATGGTGTCTTGCATTGCTTAGTTTAGACATCATATGCACAATATTCAATTCCATCTTCTTAGTTTAGAGATCATACATGCGAGTGCCAGCTACTTAGTATATGAATCAATTATGTCAATTATACCATGCCATCCTATACACTTAGACACCATGTATGTAAATTATTTCATCTCAAACTATTTTAGAAATACATCATATAGTTTTGTCATGTCATCCTGTTTAGATACTCATCATATGTTGAATTATGCCATTATATCCTGTTAAGTTATCCATCATATATCTGAAACTGTGTCATGCTATCCTGTTTAGTTAGCCATCATATATGTGAAATTGTGTCATGTTGTCCTGTTTGGTTCAACAATATATATGTGAATTACCACATTTGTCTATCATACAATCTCTATACGTTCAATTTCTTTTCTTGTTTATCAGCCATTTGAATTGGAGGGGGTGATGGCAGTATCTAAGGGAGCAAAAAGCCGTTCTTCACAAAAGACGGTGCTACCCGTCGATGCAGATAGAACCATGGTTGTACTGGCCCACGAACTAGCCCCACCACACATAATCGAGACTCTTCCAGATTGCACACTTACACCGTTGGACAGAGAACCATCTATAACCCATCTAACCCCAACCTCAGCGGATAGTAACCCACTTCTAGATGACACAACACCATGTCCACCATAGAATATCCCCACACGAGCAGTTTGTAAAGCAACTGCAGTGCCCAAAGCATGAAGACCACCACGGCGAACGCAAACTCCACATTTAAAGTAGAAGAGCAACTGTTCTCAGGTCAGATTCCGTAGCTATGGTCCATACTCCTTTCTCTTGCATCACTGTATTTACTGATACCAACTACTTTCCAATTTGAAGGATCCAATTGAAACTCCAGTGGCGCAACATGTATGTTTTAAACCTATTTCTTTAACTGATTGATGTTCTAACTTCTTGCTCTATGTTGATTCTAGTTTCAGTTATATAAATAGTTATGTTCTCATGTGATGCACATTACAAGTGTTGCCAGTAATGTGTAGTTTCTCACACTTATATTTTGTCTATGTTGCTGTGTCTTCAAAATATATGATTTGAATTGTGTCTCTATCTTGATTTGGCAACATAAACTAGAATGATATGGACAATACAGTGACCATAGTACATAGATATATGTTTGTTTCATGCTGTTATCCTATTCACCTAACTACTGAACCTGTTTACCAAAATGAGTTCTGTATACTACATGCTAAACCTATGATGTGTCTGCTTGTTTCTCCTGTAGAATGTGAATATAATATTGGAGAAGAGCACCCCACAATGCACTGGTAGAGAAAGTAATGTAGATAAGGTTTAATATAGTGAGACAACCCTGTTGGTCTCCAAGAAAGGTGATAAAAATGATCTTATAGACAGTGAGACAACCCCACAGTCATGCGTTGATGTAGTGTTCGAGTTACTGGCCAGTACCGCTGGCACAAGCTCTTCGAACTTGCTGCCTGAATCACTTTGGCTTCTTCAGTCTCAGCTACAAGCTGAAAGGCATCAGTCAGTTGTGCTGCAGTAAGAAACCGAAGGACTGGGGAAGTTCCTGCAGAATTCAGATGCATACTTTATGGTGCAACAACAAGTGTTGGAGGATTTAAGCGCCAAACAAGAGAAAGTTAATAAGCTTGCTAAGCATCTTGCTATCATTATGGGTACCCAGGATATTGTTTCTTGAGCTCTTCTGAAGTGGTTTTTAGTTCTGGACTTGTTTTGTTGCGGCATTTATTTGCACTGGTCACCAACTTTGACAACCAATGTATGTGATATGCTGCTTTCTTCCCTATATTTGCACTAGTGGCGATCTTTGATGCCCAGTGGATGTAATATGTGTAATAGTCATGATATCACAGCGTAAGTTGCTTGCTTATTTATTTCCTTGTTGTCTTATTTATTTGTTTGCTTGTAGTCAGTGCAGTTCTTTTTCCGTGGTTTGCTAGTGGACGCAATAACCTATTTTTAAAAACTAGCCCACTATAACCATGGGCTACATATTTACTGTAGTGACCCTGGGCCACCTACGGGCCATAGAAACAATGGGCCTTTTACGGGCCGTAAAAACAATGGGCCTTCTACGGGCCGTAGAAATAGTGGGCCTTCTATGGGTCGTATCATCAATGGGCCTTCTACGGGCCATATGATCGATTGGCCAAGCATGGGCCAATAACAGACCACATTATGGGTCGTAAACGGGCTAGAGTTGGAATCTTCCGTTCATGGGCCGACCATAACGGGCCGTCGTTAATTGGCCGTATTTGATGACGCTATGAAAACAACCCATGGATTAACGGGCCACAAATGGGCCGATTGTAACCATGGGTTGAATTTAGCCCACAAGCAGAAAGGGACAGTAATGGGCTGTAAGTAACCGAATGCTGGAAATGAGCCCAAGAATAAATGGGCCCTGAGAAGGCCGAAAGATAACATGGGTTAGAAACGGCCCAATGGAATAATGGATCGTTAATGGGTACAAAGTGATACTCTATTCATTACGGGCCAGTTTCACCAGAGCCGTTAATGGGCCAAGAGTTACAAAGGGACTCATATGGGCTGAAAGACGTCATGGGACATACATGGGCCAGAAGTAAAAACAGGCTGGAATCATATTGGAAGGCCCAGATGATGCTACCGGGCCTAATTCAGATAAGCCTTAACGGGCCCTGGGTTAGTGGGCTGTAAATGGCTATATGCGAACATGCCATTAATAGGCTTTCCGTGGGCCGGCCCGCTACCTTTTGACCAAGTCAAATAGGCCGGCCTTTTCCCAGGAATGGGCCTCTGTTGGGCCGTGCCACATGTTGATGTATCATAGGCTCCTTCGGTCCAATGAGTGGATAACATCTGTCCCAACGGTGAGCTGACACGTGGTTCCTCCAGCCAATGAGAAATTTACACGTGGGAAATCCCCATTGGTCATGGCTGTTAGCGGGTTACCGGATCCAAAATCAGACCCAATAGCTTAACGGCGACCCATCACGATGGACGCCATGTGTCCGTCACCCTTGACGAAAGCACTTAGATGACGCGTGATTTATCGTCATGGAAGTGGACACTTCCGTGATGATAATTTTGGTAATGTCATGGAACACTTCTACGACATCACAAGTATGACTATCTTGGTTCTGTCATAAAATCATCATGGATGTACATGCATGACAAAAAACATGACCTACTGTGACAAACACGTATCATCACGGAAGTGTATTTTTTTGTAGTGCATGCTCTTGGCCGCGAACCTGAGGTGAGGTTCATCCAGTCCGTGCATCCAGGCCCTGTGCCAGGATACATGACTTGTTCTCTGGGCATCCTGGTTCATCTTTTCGTAGTAGGGGTTGATGATGGCCGAGGCGAGTTCAACCAGGGAGTCCTTCTTCGTGCTACCTGATAACCCACAAGTATAGGGGATCGCAACAGTTTTCAAGGGTAGAGTATTCAACCCAAATTTATAGATTCGATACAAGGGGAGCCAAAGAATATTTGAAAGTATTAGCAGCTGAGTTGTCAATTCAACCACACCTGGAGATTAATTATCTGCAGCAAAGTAATTAGTAGCACAATAGTATGATAGTTTTGATGATAGCAGCAGTGGTAACAGTAACAGTAACAATGATAGCAGTGATATTGTAGCAGTAACGATAGCAGTAACAGCAGTAGTAACTTAGCAAGAACAATATAAGATAAATCCATAGGCATTGGATCGGTGAATTGGATAATATTCATCATGAGACAGTTATAACTTAAGGCGATACGGCACTAGGTCCAGTTCATAAATATAATGTAGGCATGTATTTCGTAAATAGTCATACGTGCTTATGGAAAGAACTTGCATGACATGTTTTGTCCTACCCTCCCATGGCAGCAGGGTCCTATTGGAAACTAAGGGATATTAAGGCCTCCGTTTAATAGAGAACCGGAACAAAGCATTAACACATGGTGAATACATGAACCCCTCAAACTACGGTCATCACTGGGAGTGGTCCTGACTTCTGTCACTCCGGGGTTGCCGGATCATAACACGTAGTAGGTGACTATAACTTGCAAGATCAGATCAAGAACATGGATATAAAGGTGATAACATAAACGGTTCATATCTAAAATCATGGCACCCGGGCCCAATGTGACAAGCATTAAGCATGGCAAAGTCATAGCAATATCAATCTCAGAACATAGTGGATACTAGGGATCAAGCCCTAAAAAAACTAACTTGATTACATGATGAATCTCATCCAACTCCTCACCGACCAATGAGCCTACGAAGGAATTACTCACTCCCAGTGGGGAGCATCATGGAATTGGCGATGGAGATATGTTGGTGATGACGAAGATCAAAGATCCCCCTCTTCGGAGCCCCAAACGGACTCCAGATCTGCCCTCCTGAGGAAGAACAGGGCTTGACAGCGGCTCCGTCTCATGAAATGCGATAATTCTTTCTCCCTGATTTTTGTCTGGAAATATGGGATTTTATAGCGTCGGTTTGAGGGTCAGTAGGGCCAGCAGGTGGGAAACACCCACCAGGGCGCGCCTGGGGGGCTGGCGTGCCCTGGTGGGTTGTGCCCACCTAGGTGCCCCCTCCTGCCTCCAAAAATTCTATTATTTGCTATAAAAAATCCTCGCAAAGTTTTGTTCCATTTCGAGAACTTTTATTTCTACACAAAAATAACACCATGGTAGTTCTGCTGAGAACAACGTCAGTCTGGGGTTAGTTTCATTCAAATCATGCAAATTAAAATCCAAAACAAGAGGAAAAGCGTAAGTAGATACGTTGGAGATGTATCAACTTCCCCAAGCTTAAATATTTGCTTGTCCTCAAGTAATTCAGTTGATAAACTGAAAGTGAAAAAGAAAAACTTTTATGAACTCTTTTGCTCTTGTTTCATCAATAAGCTTAAACAACACCTAGATTTTAGCAAAGACTATAACTAACCATGTCGACAATAACTCTTAAAAATTATATTAACTCATATCAATGACATAAACAACTAGAGAGCAATAATAAGATATCTCAAATAGCAAGACATTGTCAAAACAACCATGATATAATATGACGATAGTGGTATCTCGCTAGCCCTTTCTGAGACTGCAAAACATAAATGCAGAGCACACCCAAAGTTAAAGCAGCGACTAAACATTGTAATTCATGGTAGAAAAGATCCAGTCATGATGCACCCAAGATTAGGTATACACAATGCATCAGCATGATATCAGTGCTCTCAGGTTCTGGCGCTTATTTGAGAAGGTGATGACACAACATAAAAGTAAATAGATAGTCCCTTCGCAGAGGGAAGCAGTGATTTGCAGAGGTGCCAGAGCTCAAGTTTTAAAAACATAGGTAAATGATATTTTGAGACATGCACCCTTCTCATTCACTTCATGACCATCAGTTATCAATAGCTTCCATGCTAAGCATGCTAGTTGCGGTTCCCAAGCAGAATGGTAAAGGTTATGACTCCATTGGGAGTTTTTGTTTGATTATTTGTAAGCTCTTTTATTTTTGTAGTTTGGGACCGGGCATCCCTATTACCGCCCTTTTTCTCGTGCAATGGCTAGTGAATAAACACTTGGCCTATGAATAACCCGCTTATAATGGAAGATACCGACCACCTCCTGTCGTTCCATGAACAATCCAGGCACACAAAAAGGATATTTATTGGAAGTTTTTAGAGGTGGCATCTACAAATTTACTTAGGACGGCAGGGTAATACCACATATAGGTAGGTATGGTGGACTCATCTGGAATAACTTGGGTTTCAGGTTTTTGATGTACAAGCAGAGTTCCCACTTAGTACAGGCGAAGGCTAGCAAATAGGTTGAGAAGCGGCCAGCTAGAGAGCAACAACGGTAATGAACAAGCATTATGGATAAGTAACATCGGATACTAGCTGATGACCCACAAGTTTAGGGGATCTATCATAGTCCTTTCGATAAGTAAGAGTGTCGAACCCAACAAGGAGCAGAAGGAAATGATAAGCGGTTTTCAGTAAGGTTTTCTCTGCAAGCACTGAAATAGTAGGTGATAGATAGTTTTGTGATAAGATAAATAGTAACGAGTAACAAATAAACAAAGTAAATAAGGTGCAGCAAGGTGGCCCAATCCTTTATGTAGCAAAGGATAAGCCTGGACAAATTCTAATAATAATAAAGGAGCTCCCGAGGACACATTGGGAATTATCGTCAAGCTAGTTTTCATCACGCTCATATGATTCGCGTTCGGTACTTTGATAATTTGATATGTGGGTGGACCGGCACTTGGGTACTGCCCTAACTTAGACAAGCATCCCACTTATGATTAACCCCTATTGCAAGCGTCCGCAACTACAAAAAGGAGTATTAAGGTAAACCTAACCACAACATTAAACATATGGGCCCATATGAACCCCTAACAAAGCAACGCATAAACTAGGGTTTAAGCTTCTGTCACTCTAGCAACCCATCATCTACTTATTACTTCCCTATGCCTTCCTCTAGGCCCAAATAATGGTAAAGTGTCATGTAGTCGATGTTCACATAACACTACTAGAGGAAATACAACATACATCTCATCAAAATATCGAACGAATACCAAATTCACATGACTACTAATAGCAAGACTTCACCCATGTCCTCAGGAACTAAAGTAACTACTCACAAAGCATAATCATGTTCATAATCAGAGGTGTAATAATATGCATTAAGGATCTGAACATATGATCTTCCACCAAGTAAACCAATAAGTATCAGTTACAAGGAATAATCAACACTACTAGCAACCCACAGGTACCAATTTGTGGTTTTGGATACAAGATTGGATACAAGAGACGAACTAGGGTTTGAGAGGAGATGGTGCTGGTGAAGATGTTGATGGAGATTGACCCCCTCCCGATGAGAGGATCGTTGGTGATGACGTTGGTGATGATTTCCCCCTTCCGGAGGGAAGTGTCCCCGGCAGAACAGCTCCGCCAGAGCCCTAGATTGATTCTGCCAAGGTTCCGCCTCGTGGCGGTGGAGTTTCATCCTGTAAGCTTGCCCATAATTTTTTCCAGGGTAAAAGTGATGATATAGCAGAAGATGGACGCCGGAGGCCCACCAGGGGGCCCAGGAGATAGGGGGCGCGCCCTATAGGGGGGCGCCCCCTGTCTCCTAGACATGGTGTGGGCCCCCTGGCCTATTTCTTTCACTCATAAATTCTTAATAAATCCAAAAAGTTGTTTCGTGGAGTTTCAAGACTTTTGGAGTTGTGCAGAATACGTTTCCAACGTTTGCTCCTTTTCCAGCCAGAATTCCAGCTGCCGGCATTCCCCCTCTTCATGGTAAACCTTGTAAAATAAGAGAGAATAGCCATAAATATTGATATATAAAGTGTAATGACAGCCCATAATGCAATAAATATTTATATAAAAGCATGATGCAAAATGGACGTATCACTAGCATGAGTAGGATATGAACACTATGAGCATAAATATCATAGAGGCTATGTTGGTTTTGATTCAACTACATGCATGAACATGTGCCAAGTCAAGCCACTCGAACATTCAGAGGAGGATACCATATCATTATAGTACATCACAATCGTTTTAACGCAATGTTGATATCCAAGATAAGTCATTATTCACTCCTAGCTACTTACGCATGGCATGAGAAACTATAATCTCTAATTTTCATTGCAAACATGTTTGATCATAATAGGCTAAAGCATGGATACTAGGTTAAACATATTTACAAAATCAGAACAAGTCGAGTTCATACCCGTTTCTCTCTGGCACGGCCAATTTATCTAATATCGTCATTATTGCCTTTCACTTGCACGACAGAACAATTTGAAATAATAATAGTGCAAGAGTGTGGTCGACTAAGCTGGAATCTGCAAACATTTATTCAAGAGGAGAAGACAAGGTAATATGGGCTCTTTGTTAGCTCAACATAATGCAAATTAGAGCCACTCAACATTTTCATCGTGGTCTTCTCCTCGGTATGACTCGATAAAAGAAAAATGAAATTCAAAGAAACATACTGAAGTATTTTTGGAGTTTTTGTTTTTTCGAAAGCAAGCAAATGAAAAAGGGAAAATCAAAAACAAGGAAAACTATTTACACGGGAAAGCTCCCAACAAGCAAAAGAAGAACAAGGAAATCTTTTTGGGTTTTCTTTTTAGTGCTACAACAATTTAAACTAGGAAGAAAAATCAAAAGGAAGCAAGAAACATGTTTTTGGATTTTCTCAAAGTCTTTCAAACACACAAGAAGAAAATGAGAAAAAATAATTTAAGCATGGATAATACAATGAAAAAGTGTGGACACTGACAACTGGAATGAAATGTGTGAACATGAATGTAATGTCGGTGGGAATATGTACTCCCCAAGCTTAGGCTTTTGGCCTAGCTTGGTAATCAGTTAGTATCCTACATGGTAGTTGGCATGTGAAAGTGCAACTATCCCTAGGTGGTTTTGGTAATTCCTAACAACATATAGCTCATTGAGCTAATACTATTCCAAGACAAATATTTCAGGAAAGCTCAATGAATGGCATGGCATGGATGAGGAAAGTGGATCCCTCAAAATACTAAGGATAAAAGGATTGGCTCAAGATCAATAGCTCAAGACTCTACATTTTATATTTTGGTGATCCAAGATCACATTGAGTCTATAGGAAAAGCCAATACTATCAAGGAGGGATGAGGTGTTGCTTGATGAGTTCTTGCTTCAAGTGATTAGTGATATGCTCCAAAAACCCTCAACTACTTTCTCATATCCCCATATGACCTAAACCAAAAGTCAAACTCGGCCCCACCGATTCTTTCTATCCGGCGCCACAGAGTTCAGATGTCATAGCCACTGCCACAAACCCTAGGCTAATCGGTCTCACCGATAGGGATCTCGGTCTCACCGAGATGGGATTGTAATCTCTCTGTTTCCCTTCATAACGTTTCGGTCTAACCAAAGTGAGCGATCGGTCCCACCGAGATTGCAATGTAAACTCACTGTTTCCCTTTCCTAACATTTCGGTCCCACCGAAAAGAGCAAATCGGTCCCACCGAGTTTACCTGACCAACTCTCTGGTTAGCTAATTACCAAAATCGGTCCCACCGAGTTTGTGTAATCGGTCTCACCGAGATTATGTTATGCCCTAACCCTAACCATGTCGGTCCTACCGAGTTGCATGTCGGTCTCACTGAAATCACTAACGGTCACTAGGTTTACTGAATCGGTCCGACCGAGATTCTTGATTCGGTCCCGCCGAGATTGGTAAATTGTGTGTAATGGTTAGATTTTGTGTGGAGGCTACATATACCCCTCCACCTCCTCTTCATTCGTACAGAGAGCCATCAGAACAAACCTATACTTCCAACTTACCATTTTTAAGAGAGAACTACCTACTCATGTGTTGAGGCCAAGATATTCCATTCCTACCATATGAATCTTGATCTCTAGCCTTCCCCAAGTTGCTTTCCACTCAAATCTTCTTTCCACCAGATCCAAATCTTGTGAGAGAGAGTTGAGTGTTGGGGAGACTATCATTTGAAGCACAAGAGCAAGGAGTTCATCATCAACACACCATTTGTTACTTCTTGGAGAGTGGTGTCTCCTAGGCTAGGTGTCACTTGGGAGCCTCCGACAAGATTGTGGAGTTGAACCAAGGAGTTTGTAAGGGCAAGGAGATCGCCTACTTCGTGAAGATCTACCGCTAGTGAGGCAAGTCCTTCGTGGGCGATGGCCATGGTGGGATAGACAAGGTTGCGTCTTCGTGGACCCTTTTGGGTGGAGCCCTCCGTGGACTCACACAACCGTTACCCTTCGTGGGTTGAAGTCTCCATCAATGTGGATGTACGATAGCACCACCTATCGGAACCACGGCTCAAAAATCACCGTGTCTCCAAATTGCGTTTGAAATCTCCAAACCCTTCCCTTTGCATTCTTGCAAGTTGCATGCTTTAATTTCCTCTGCTCATATACTCTTTGCATGCTTGCCTGAATTGTGTGAAGATTGCTTGACTTGGGTTAAGATAGCAAAAATCTGCCAAAGACTAAAATTGGGAAAAGGTTAAGTTTTTAACTGGTCAAGTAGTCTAATCACCCCCTGTAGACATACTTCAAGGTCCTACAAGTGGTATCAGAGCTTTGGTCTCCATTTGCTTTGATTCCCATAGCTTTTGGTGGTCATATGTAACGCCCCGAGCCGACGCTCCAGAAGACTTCCAGCTATTTCAAGTTTTGTCATGTGATTTGTTTTGTTTGATGCATTCATCATTGCACTTTTGCATTGCATCATGTCGTCTGCAACCCCTTTTTAAAACTCACCTAAATAAATTGCATAGATCGTTGATCTATTTAAATCGAGGGATATTCACATGGTGATTCCTCTTTAAAACATATTAAAAGTCTCCTAATCTTATTAGGGAGCTATAATAAATATTTCATTATTTGGAATTGATCATAACACACTTGCAAATAAATCCCAATGCCTTTGTTATCTCAATTCTTGGTCTCCAACGCTGCCCATAAATTCTTTCGTCTTTTTCCCGAGCTCCACCAAATTTCTCAACATTTTTGGACATATCGAATACCCTCTTCTTTCTCACACTCATGTGAATTAAATTCAAATGAGGTGGATTTCAACTCCACGCCCACGCTCCCTTTCCATTTTCTTGGATCAAGCTTATTTTTGTGAGTCCAGGGAAATTAACCCCTTGCGCATATTCTTTCCCTAACCCTCTCTTTCTCTTTCTTCTCTCTAATTTCTTTTCTGCTTAAGAGTAGAGAGAGAGAGAGAGCAGCCTTGCAGCCCAGCAGCCATGTCGGCCCACCAAATCCATAGGCCCATGACCTTGGCCCAGCCGTGCGCTTGCTTAACCCTAGCCATCCCCCTCTCGCTCCCCTGCTCGATCCCTCCAGCGCCGCCAGGAGCCCGATCCCCATCTCCCTCTGCTTGATCTCCTCCTCACCCTCTCGATCCCCCACCAGCGCTACCACCTCTCGTCCTTCCCGAACCCCTCGACCTCCCCGCGCCTCGAACCCCGTAGCCTTCGTCGGCTACCAGGCGGCCCAGCCGAGCCTCTCGCTCCCTCCTCGATCTAGATCGAGATGAGCTCGACCCCGAGTTCCTGATTGAGCCCCCTCCACCGCCTGTTCTCGTCCTCGTCATGCCATGGCCGCCACGCCTTACCCCCTCAGCCTCGCCAAGCTTGTCGAGCCTTGCCATCGCTCGAGTCCAAGGGCCCCGCCTCCCGCGTCTCCTCCCGCCGCGCCGGCCT
This sequence comes from Triticum dicoccoides, assembly GCF_002162155.2. Taxonomy (NCBI): domain Eukaryota; kingdom Viridiplantae; phylum Streptophyta; class Magnoliopsida; order Poales; family Poaceae; genus Triticum; species Triticum dicoccoides. Next base: position 181,489,710 of record NC_041393.1, on the reverse strand, counting down.
GCGAACACCGCTGACAACAAGCTCCAACAGGAGCCCGGAGTCCCCTGCCTCCTCTTCATGAGCGCCCGTGCACGCTGGTCCTCTCAGCCCGTGCCAGGTGCTCCTTCCCTGCGCTCGAAATCAGCCGCGCCACTGAGCCGCCCGAGCTTCTCCTTGCACGACCTCCTGCCACTCCCTCGTCTGCAAGGGAGACGAGCGACCGAAGCCCCGCGCCAAGCTCCCTTGCATCGCGCGACTCGCTGAGCCCCTGCCTCCTCGACCGCTTCAAGTCCCTGCCGCCAGCCTCCTGCCTTGCTTCTTTTGGACCAGCAAGAATGCCGCTAAGAACCGTACGCGGACACATCGTCTCTCGGATTTTTAGCCAAGTACCTCTACATGCGGATTCACCAAGTACCCCAACAACGTGTACATCTACACCGCCAAGACCGGACCGACAAGTACCCCTTCGAGTTGACAAGACCGGCAAGCCTGATGACCCCGAACATCTATGAAACGTGTACCACTACTTCCACTACCGTCGCCACGTGAACAACTACTTCCCATGATGACCCGTGAACGACTACTTCCTCTACATCATACCGAACTCGATTCTCCCCAAAACGCACGCTTCAAAGGTATAATCTCGAGACGATCACGACCGTGAACGAATGCTTTGTTGTATGAGATGGTCGTGTTTACACTGTGTCCGAGAGAGGTCGTTGCACATTCCTCGTTTGCCATGTTGCCGTCTTCTGGGACACCCGGTATCCGGGATCACCCCACCATCTTTTGCATGTTCCACACCTCCACATCTTCGTTTGCACCGGTCGCTCAACGAGTTATCGGAACCGGGACGTTGCCATGGCATCATTTCCGTTTTCGTCGCTGTGGCACCCTATTCTTTCTGCCATGGTGACCAAATGCTCCTAATCATCTTCATGTCAACATTTTCGTAAAAAAATTGCATAAAACTTGTGCATGCCGTCCGCATCATGATAACAACATTTAAGATGTTTAAAATTGTCGTTGCATTAACCTGCTAAATAAAATGAGGATTTTCCGGAATTGTTGTTTGTTGTTCCGGCCTCATTTAAACTTGCCTAAATAGTTAGTTTACTTATGCTTCACCTCCTGCCATGTTTAAAAACATTTAATATTGTTGAGTAGCTTAAATGAGATGAACCGAATAGTTGTTGTGGTGTTTCGTCAATGTGCAACTCGTTGCATATTGAGCTCCACTTAACTTGTAGTACCGTTTGTTGCACTTTGCCATGCCATGCCTCTTTAAACTGAACATGCATCATACTTGTTTGTGCATCATGTCAGGTTCACGTGTGGTGTGTTTGCCATGTTATCTGCTTCTCTCGATAGTTCCCCTTTCGTTGCGATCGTGAGGATTCGTTCGTCTATGCTTGGTTCGTCTTCGTGTCTTCGTCTTCTTCATGGACTCGTTCTTCTTCCTAGCGGGATTTCAGGCAAGATGACCGCTACCCTGGATCTCACTACTATCATTGCTATGCTAGTTGCTTCGTTCTATCGCTTTGCTGCGCTACCTATCACCTGTTTATCAAGCATCCCAATTGCCATGTTAGCCTCTAACCTTTTCACCCTTCCTAGCAAATCGTTGTTTGGCTATGTTACCGCTTTTGCTCAGCCCCCTCTTATAGCGTTGCTAGTTGCAGGTGAAGTTGAAGATTGCTCCATGATGGACAGGATTATGTTGGGATATCACAATATCTCTTATTTAATTAATGCATCTATATACTTGGTAAAGGGTGGAGGACTCGGCCTTATGCCTGGTGTTTTGTTCCACTCTTGCCACCCTAGTTTCCGTCATACAGGTGTTATGTTCCCGAATTTTGCGTTCCTTACGCGGTTGGGTGATTTATGGGACCCCCTTGACAGTTCGCTTTGAATAAAACTCCTCCAGCAAGGCCCAACATTGGTTTTACCATTGCCTCACCTAGCCCTTTTTTCCCTTGGGTTTCCGGAGCCCGAGGGTCATCTTTATTTTAGCCCCCCCGGGCCAGTGCTCCTTCGAGTGTTGGTCTGAACTGAGCTGCCTGCGGGGCCACCTCGGGGAAACTCGAAGTCTGGTTTTACTCGTAGCTAGTCTCATCCGGTGTGCCCTGAGAATGAGATATGTGCAGCTCCTATCGGGATTTGTCGGCACATTGGGCGGCTTTGCTGGTTTTGTTTTACCATTGTCGAAATGTCTTGTAACCGGGATTCCGAGTCTGATCGGGTCTTCCTGGGAGAAGGAATATCCTTCGTTGACCGCGAGAGCTTATCATGGGCTAAGTTGGGACACCCTTGCAGGGTATAAACTTTCGAAAGCCGTGCCCGCAGTTATGGGCAGATGGCAATTTGTTAATGTTCGGTTGTAGATAACTTGACACCAGATCCGAATTAAAACGCATCAACCGCGTGTGTAGCCGTGATGGTCTCTTTTCGGTGGAGTCCGAGAAGTGAACACGGTTTTGGGTTATGTTTGACGTAAGTAGGAGTTCATGATCACTTCTTGATCATTGCTAGCTTCGCGACCATTCCATTTGTTCTCTTCTCGCTCTTATTTGTGTATGTTAGCCACCATATATGCTTAGTCGCTGCTGCAGCCTCACCACTTTACCCCTTCCTTTCCCTTTAAGCTTTGCTAGTCTTGATACCCATGGTAATGGGATTGCTGAGTCCTCGTGGCTCACAGATTACTACAATAGTTGCAGGTACAGGTTTTGCGATGATCATGACGCGAGAGCGATGCTTGCTTGCGTTGAGTACTTATTCTGCTTCTTCGATCAGGGGATAGGTTCCAGGTCGGCAGCCTGGGCTAGCAAGGTGGATGTCGTTTGATTTTCTGTTTGTGGTTCATCCGTAGTCGGATGTTGCTCTTATGTAAGATGATGTTGTATTCGTGTGGCATTGTATGCCTTATGGATGTATCCCTATCTATTATGTAATGTTGATGTAATGATATCCACCTTGCAAAAGCGTCTTCAAGATGCGCTTCTATCCTTGGTGGGACCTTCGAGTTCCTTTAGGATAGGGTCGCATCTTGGGCGTGACAAGTTGGTAATCAGAGCCTCGACCGACCATAGGAGCCCCCTTGATTGTTGGTCGTTGTTGAGTCTAGAAGAAAACTTAGGATTATATATATCGGAGAGTAGGATTCTTTTTACTCCTCAGCCCCTTCGTCGCTCTGGTGAGGTCTCTTGACGTAGATGTTTTGACTTTCCTCTCCTCAAATTTCACTAAGAATATTTTAGGATCACGCGGGTATCTTGGAATCGTTCCGATGGTTTTGTGACGAGAACATTGTTCTTGGTGCCTCCTGTCTTTTATGTGGCAGTGACCCGGGGAGTTGAGCTCCGATGTGTTGTCGTCATAATTTTATTGTTGCAGTTCTGGAATACCTGAGTTTTGCCGACATCGAAAATCTCTTTTATGCACTTGTTGGTGAGATAACCTCGACGCCACCCAGTACTGTGGTGGGAGTTCGGGAGTATTGCCATAACTCGTATAACGGATGCTTTTCGAAGGTTGAGGTACACGATTTCCGGAGTTTTCTTGGTTATGTGTTGATGGATGGATACAGCTGGATGTAGGGATTGTTAGTTTGGGTGAGATATATTGATTCCCCTGTATCCCCAACACCAGATTGCATAACCAGAAAGTTTCGGGAGTTCTATAGGTGGGAATTCAAGTAGCTCCTAGAATATCTTTCCGACAGATGCATGATATGGGATTGGGTAAATCTCTATCATATGTATTTGTTCCGGCCTATTTCTGGAAGCCAATCCTTTGTTTTGTTTTGAGTTGTGGTATTCGAGTTGCTTCATAGTGTTGATTTCATACCTTTCAAGCGGTGTTCTCATATTTCTATGGGAGTGCTAATCCTTCTTGATCACTGAGGTTATCATGTCAACTCTTTTCCAACCGGTGTGTTTCTCTTCAAGTGGATCCGATCATTTCAACATTTGCGAGATCAATTCTAAGTTTTCTCAACGGTGTTTGTTTCATCCGTCCCAAGTTGTCCTTGTTTTGCCGCCCTCCCACCCTTTTTCTTCAAGGACTCAGATATCTTAATCAAGTATCCATCTTATGGATGTGAAGTTTCTCCATTCTTTTCTGTCAATGTTCTTATTCGGTGATTCTCACGAAGATACTAACGGAGCTTCAAGTTCATTATTCTTCGTCTCTTTTCTTCTCCGGTGGGGTAATTTCAAGTCTCGGTGTTATCATGTCTCTTCCTGTTGTTTCACATATCTTCCCATGTGAATTTCTTATCCAAGGCTCTATTATTTATTCACCTCTCCCAGTTCATATCCGGAGTGCTGAAGATATCTCGGAAGATTCATGCTTCCATTCTCTATCTGTTCAAGTTATTTTGAGGTTGTTATCTCATTCAAGCCATTTAATTCAACCGGTGCAATCCCCCCTTTCAATCAATTGTTCAACGGTGTATCTTTTAGTGGGCCCTAACCCACAGGTCTTTTTCCAGGATCTTACCAGACTCTCCTAATTTTACCGGAGCTATTCCCAAATTCATTTCAAAGTTTGATGCAAGAATGAATTTTCATCAGTCATATTCTTTCTACAAGATCGCTTTCAAAATATTTTCATCGTTTGTTCATCATTTCTATTCTTCTTTGTTTCGAAGTGCCTCAACAATTTTGGTGATTCTCATCATCATTCTCAGCATGTGAAGACCTAAGAAGGATTTCTCTTAAATCTTGGTTCGTTCTCTTGAAGATTCATAGTTCTAGCTTATGTCATCCTCTCATAATTGTTTTCGATTGTGAGAATTCTTTTCAACCATCCAATGCATTTCAGGAGTTGCTTCCTTTCTTGATAATCCGAATGTCATCATTTCTGAATATTACTCATTCTCAACCTTCAACTCTTGTTCTCCAAATCTATCCGGTGCATCATTCAAGTACTCTCTAATAAGTTCATGGCCTGTTCGTTCTCATGTATCTAAATCCCCTCAAGTATCTTCATTCGTTTTCCAATTCTTCCCGGTGAATTGTGCCTTTGCTACTTTCATTTTCATGTCTTACGACGGTTTGTTCAAGATTCCTCTTCCTATGTTCTCGTATTAATTTTATTCATTGTTTCAATCCTACCGGTGGTTCGTTGAAGACCTTCTCAAGTTTGCGCCATATCTATCTTGATCCTTTTTACGAGAATAAGTAGTATGCCAAATCCATTGCTAGTCATCAATTTAGTTTGATGAAGGATAAGCATACAATAAATCTTATTCTTATTTCCTCGAGGCGATTCAATTCTTTTCTTCCGGAGATTGTTCATGATGAAGTAATTCTCGTTTCTAGTGTTTCATCTTTTCTTTTCCGGAGTTCCAAGTTTTCTCGGTTATATCGTCACGAAGCTCCACCTAAATTATTGCAAGGCTTCACCTTGTGTTTTCAACTTGTCTTTCGTTTTATCATCTTTTTATTACTGGAGTTCTTCATAGAGGCTCTACATGGTGGTTCGTTAAGGATTCTTTTCATTCTTCAATTGTTCTTCAAGTTTTTCTCTCGGAGTCATGATTCGCCGAGCTACACTCTAAAATAAACATGGTGCTAAACACATGTTTTTTTTTGAGGCGTTCAAGCATTCTTCATCTTGCATTCCAAAGTGCAATTCTTTCTACCTTATCTTTTGAGGTGGTGTTATATCATTCTTGACAATTTTCATGTTTCGTGATTCAATAGTTGTCAAGAATGAGGTAGTTAAACCCATCAACTCCTTCGAGCATGAGTTCTTCTCAATCCATCAATCTCTTCATTGGAGTTATCTTGGTATAGATTTCACCTAAAGCCTTCCCTAAGGAATGTTGCTATTTGTGGTGCTTATCAATGATCCAAGTTTTCTCCTATCCTCTCGGCGAAAGCAGTTTTCATCTCTTCGTTGATCTCAAGCAAGCAATTGTTTCAGTTACTGGCCGGTTGTCACCTCATAATTTTGAGATGTTTTCCATAAGCCCACTACAAGCTTATTCGTTTCATTGTTGGTGTTCCATCAACTCCGTTCTAACCTTCTTGGAAGGGTGCTTTCCAAGATCATTTGTGGTAGAAGTTGGCATTTCCTTCTCCATTCTGTTATTCCAATGATCTATCTTCTAATCTTTCTTCCGGAGGCATTGTGATGTTGCTCTCTTCACTCATCATCTCGAATTGAGGATTTTGTTCTTTCCATGCTTATCCATTTAACCGGAGTGTTGTGTCATCTCTTCAAGTTCTTTTCATCTTATCAAGTTTTCCTTCTTCTTTCAGTCGGAGTGCTGCCCAAATTATATCAATCTTATTCCTTCTCTATCTAGTTTTAACCGGAGTGGTTCCAATATCTATCTTATCACTAAACCTCTTGGTTCCCGCCGTATCTCATGTTCCTCTTTTCTAACGGAGTGTTTTCAACTTTGTTCATCTTTGTTGTTTTTTCTTTCTTTCATTTTGCTCAACCTCTCAAGGTTTATGGTGTCACTTGTTTGTTGAAGAAGCAATTTCGTTTACCTCTTATCTTCCTCTTCCGTTTTCTCTCCGGTGCCATCCTAGATCTCGGGACGAGATCCTCTTTGTAGTGGTGGAGTGTTGTAACGCCCCGAGCCGATGCTCCAGAAGACTTCTAGCTATTTCAAGTTTTGTCGTGTGATTTGTTTTGTTTGATGCATTCATCATTGCACTTTTGCATTGCATCATGTCGTCATGCAACCCCTTTTTAAAACTCACCTAAATAAATTGCATACATCGTTGATCTATTTAAATCGAGGGATATTCACATGGTGATTTCTCTTTAAAACATATTCAAAGTCTCCTACTATTATTAGGGAGCTATAATAAATATTTCATTATTTGGAATTGATCATAACACACTTGCAAATAAATCCCAATGCCTTTGTTATCTCAATTCTTGGTCTCCAACACTGCCCATAAATTCTTTCTTCTTTTTCCCGAGCTCCACCAAATTTCTCAACATTTTTGGACATTCCGAATACCCTCTTCTTTCTCACACTCATGTGAATTAAATTCAAATGAGGTGGATTTAAACTCCACGCCCACGCTCCCTTTCCATTTTTTTGGATCAAGCTTATTTTTGTGAGTCCAGGGAAATTAACCCCTTGCGCATATTCTTTCCCTAACCCTCTCTTTCTCTTTCTTCTCTCTAATTTCTTTTCTGCTTAAGAGTAGAGAGAGAGAGCAGCCTTGCAGCCCAGCAGCCAAGTCGGCCCACCAAATCCGTAGGCCCATGACCTTGGCCCAGCCGTGCCCTTGCTTAACCCTAGCCATCCCCCTCTCGCTCCCCTGCTCGATCCCTCCAGCACTGCCAGGAGCCCGATCCCCATCTCCCTCTGCTTGATCTCCTCCTCACCCTCTCGATCCCCCACCAGCGCTACCACCTCTTGTCCTTCCCGAACCCCTCGACCTCCCCGCACCTCGAACCCCGTAGCCTTCATCGGCTACCAGTTGGCCCGCAGCCGAGCCTCTCGCTCCCTCCTCGATATAGATCGAGAGGATCTCGACCCCGAGTTCCTGATCGAGCCCCCTCCGCCGCCTGTTCTCATCCTCATCGCACCATGGCCGCCACGCCTTGCCCCCTCGGCCTCACCAAGCTTGTCGAGCCTCGCCATTGCTCGAGTCTGAGGGCCCCGCCTCCCGCGTCTCCTCCCATCGCGCCGGCCTACGAACACCGCTGACAATGAGCTCCACCAGGAGCCCGGGTCCCCTGCCTCCTCTTCACGAGCGTCCGTGCACGCTGGTCCTCTCAGCCCGTGCCAGGTGCTCCTTCCCTACGCTCGAAATCAACCGCGCCACTGAGCCGCCCGAGCTCCTCCTTGCACGACCTCCTGCCTCTCCCTCGTCTGCAAGGGATACGAGCGACCGAAGCCTCACGCCAAGCTCCATTGCATCGCGCGAGTCGCCGAGCCCCTGCCTCCTCGACCGCTTCAAGTCCCTGCCGCCGGCCTCCTGCCTTGCTTCTTTTGGACCAGCAAGAACGCCGCTAAGAACCATACGTGGACACATCGTCTCTCGGATTTTTCGCCAAGTACCTCTACGTGCGGATTCACCAAGTACCCCAACAATGTGTACATCTACACCGCCAAGACCGGACCGACAAGTACCCCTTCGAGTTGACAAGACCGGCTAGCCCGACGACCCCGAACATCTACGAAACATGTACCACTACTTCCACTACCGTCGCCATGTGAACAACTACTTCCCATGACGACCCGTGAGCGACTACTTCCTCTACATCGTACCGAACTCGATTCGCCCCAAAACGCACGCTTCAAAGGTATAATCTCGAGACGATCACGGCCGTGAACGAATGCTTTGCTGTATGAGATGCTCATGTTTGCACCGTGTCTGAGAGAGGTTGTTGCACGTTCCTCGTTTGCCATGCCGCCGTTTTGTGGGACACCCGGTATCCGGGATCACCCCACCATCTTTTGCATGTTCCACACCTCCACATCTTTGTTTGCACCAGTCGCTCAATGAGTTATCGGAACCGGGACGTTGCCATGGCATCATTTCCGTTTTCGTCGCCGTGGCACCCTATTCCTTCTGCCATGGTGACCAAATGCTCCTAATCATCTTCATGTAATCATTTTTGTAAAAAATTGCATCAAACTTGTGCATGCCGCCCGCATCATGATAACAACATTTAAGATGTTTAAAATTGTCGTTGCATTAAACTGCTAAATAACATGAGGATTTTCTGAAATTGTTGTTTGTTGTTCCGGCCTCATTTAAACTTGCCTACATAGTTAGTTTACTTATGCTTCACCTCTTGCCATGTTTAACAACATTTAACATTGTTGAGTAGCTTAAATGAGATGAACTGAATAGTTGTTGTGGTGTTTCGTCAATGTGCAACTCGTTGCATATTGAGCTCCGCTTAACTTGTAGTACCGTTTGTTGCACTTTGCCATGCCATGCCTCTTTAAACCGGACATGCATCATACTTGTTTGTGCATCATGTCATGTTCATGTGTGGTGTGTTTACCATGTTGTGTGCTTCTCTCGATAGTTCCCATTTCGTTGCGATCGTGAGGATTCGTTCGTCTACGCTTGGTTCGTCTTTGTGGCTTCGTCTTCTTCATGGACTCGTTCTTCTTCCTAGCAGGATTTCAGGCAAGATGACCGCTACCCTGGATCTCACTACTATCATTGCTATGCTAGTTGCTTCGTTCGATCGCTTTGCTGCGCTACCTATCACCTGTTTATCAAGCCTCCCAATTGCCATGTTAGCCTCTAACCTTTTCACCCTTCCTAGCAAACCGTTGTTTGGCTATGTTACCGCTTTTGCTCAGCCCCCTCTTATAGCGTTGCTAGTTGCAGGTGAAGTTGAAGATTGCTCCATGATGGACAGGATTATGTTGGGATATCACAATATCTCTTATTTAATAAATGCATCTATATACTTGGTAAAGGGTGGAAGACTCGGCCTTATGCCTGGTGTTTTGTTCCACTCTTGCCGCCCTAGTTTCCGTCATACCGGTGTTATGTTCCCGGATTTTGCGTTCCTTACGCGGTTGGGTGATTTATGGGACCCCCTTGATAGTTCGCTTTGAATAAAACTCCTCCAGTAAGGCCCAACATTGGTTTTACCATTGCCTCACCTAGCCCTTTTATCCCTTGGGTTTCCGGAGCCCGAGGGTCATCTTTATTTTAGCCCCCCCGGGCCAGTGCTCCTTCGAGTGTTGGTCCGAACTGAGCTACCTGTGGGGCCACCTCGGGGAAACTCGAAGTCTGGTTTTACTCGTAGCTAGTCTCATCCGGTGTGCCCTGAGAACGAGATATGTGCAGCTCCTATCAGGATTTGTCCGCACATCGAGCGGCTTTGCTGGTTTTGTTTTACCATTGTCGAAATGTCTTGTAGCCGGGATTCTGAGTCTGATCGGGTCTTCCTGGGAGAAGGAAATATCCTTCATTGACCGCGAGAGCTTATCATGGGCTAAGTTGGGACACCCTTGCAGGGTATAATCTTTCGAAAGCCGTGCCCGCGGTTATGGGCAGATGGGAATTTGTTAATGTCCGGTTGTAGATAACTTGACACCAGATCCGAATTAAAACGCATCAACCGTGTGTGTAGCCGTGATGGTCTCTTTTTGGCAGAGTCCGAGAAGTGAACACGGTTTTGGGTTATGTTTGACGTAAGTAGGAGTTCAGGATCACTTCTTGATCATTGCTAGCTTCGCGACCGTTCCATTTGTTCTCTTCTCACTCTTATTTGCGTATGTTAGCCACCATATATGCTTAGTCGCTGCTGCAGCCTCACCACTTTACCCCTTCCTTTCCCTTTAAGCTTTGCTAGTCTTAATACCCATGGTAATGGGATTGCTGAGTCCTCGTGGCTCACAGATTACTACAAAAACAGTTGCAGGTACAGGTTTTGCGATGATCATGACGCGAGAGCGATGCTTGCTTGCATTGAGTTCTTATTCTGCTTCTTCGATCAGGGGATAGGTTCCAGGTCGGCAGCCTGGGATAGCAGGGTGGATGTCGTTTGAGTTTCTGTTTGTGGTTCATCCGTAGTCGGATGTTGCTCTTATGTAAGATGATGTTGTATTTGTGTGGCATTGTATGCCTTATGTATGTATCCCTATCTATTATGTAATGTTGATGTAATGATATCCACCTTGCAAAAGCGTCTTCAAGATGCGCTTCTATCCTTGGTGGGACCTTCGAGTTCCTTTAGGAGTGTCGCATCTTGGGCGTGACATCATAGCCTTGGTTTCACAACCTAGGAGAGTATGGCGTCTAGCGAGGGAAATTATCACCGTAGAGGTCCTTACTTTGATGGTACTAATTTTGCTAGTTGGAAGCATAAGATGAAAATGCATATTCTCGAACATAACCCCATCGTTTGGGCTATTGTGTGTATTGGCTTGCAAGGTGAATTCTTTGTTGGGAGGGAACCAAACCGTGAAGCTAGTGCGGATGAATTGAAGATGCTGCAATACAACGCTCAAGCTTGTGATATCCTCTTCAACGGATTGTGCCCTGAAGAATTCAACAAAATCAGCCGACTTGAGAATGCAAAGGAAATTTGGGATACTTTGATTGATATGCACAAAGGTACCGACTCCGTCAAAGAATCCAAAATGGATGTGCTCCAAATTCAACTTGACAAGTTCAAAATGAAGGATGGTGAAGGTGTCGCTGAAATGTACTCTAGGCTTGCTCTTATCACAGATGATATTGCTGGCTTAGGAAGTGAAGAGATGACTGACAGATTCATCATCAAGAAGATCCTAAGAGCATTGGATGGAAAATATGATACCGTCTGCACATTGATCCAAATGATGCCCAATTACAAGAATCTCAAGCCAACGGAGGTCATTGGAAGAATTGTTGCTCATGAGATATCACTCAAGGATAAGGAGGAACTTCACAACAAGTCAAGTGGTGCTTACAAAGCCTCATGTGAAGCCCCTACATCATCAATTGAGAAACAAACCTTCAATGAAGAATTGAGCTTAATGGTGAAGAACTTCAACAAATTCTACAAGAGTAGAAGCAGAGAAAGAAGCTCCAAGTCAAGGTCCTACAATGACAAAAGATCTTCCAGTCAAGGGCGCAATTGCTACAATTGTGGGAGACCCGGACACTATTCCAATGAGTGTACGGCACCCTACAAAAGAAGAGAAGATTCTCCCAAGAGAAGAAGTAGAAGAGAAGAATCACTGCCAAGAGAGAGAAGGAGTAGAGATGAACATTATGAACGAAGAACATCCCAGAGAAACAAGGATTCGGAAAGGAAGGACAAGTCATCAAAGAGCTACACAAAACGAAGACATCAAGCTCATGTTGGTAAATGGATATCCGGTTCCGACTCTGAACATCACTCCGAGAGAAGCTATCACTCCGACTCCGAACATACTCAAGATGAAGGTGTTGCCGGTCTAGCACTTGTGTCGACCAACTCCTACGACATATTTGATTCACCAAATGAAGGAATTGGAAGATGCTTCATGGCTAAAGGCCCTAAGGTAACTCACCCCGAGTATGTTGATTTCAATAGTGATGAAGATGACTTGTTAGGTGATGATGATTTACTTATTGACAACTCTAGTGATGAATACTATGATGAAATGCCAATTAATCATGCTAAACAAGATAAAATGAATGACAATGATAAGGAGAAGATTGTGCTTCTAACTAAAGAACTAAACACTCTTAAGTTAGCTCATGAAACTATCTTAGGGGATCATCTAGAACTTTTGAGGACTCATGAGAAGTTACGCTTTAAAAATCTCAATCTTGAGCAAGAGCATGAGTTCTTAGAAGCAATCAATGATGATCTTTGCAAGAAAAGTTCTTCTTACATTACCAAGCGTTTACTCTTATCTACTTTCATGCCTCAAGTCAAGTCTAGTAACAAGAACAAGAAGGATTCTTCCTCTTGTAGTAACAATAATCATGCTAAATCCAATATTGTTGCTTCTAGTAGTTCTCTTGATTCCACTAATGATTCTCTTAGCCAAGTTACACTTGAGCAAGAAAATAGCTTATTGAAGGGAATTATAGAGAAAGGTTATACAAGAGCCTTGCTGGGAGTAAGCAATTCGAGGAAATTGTACGCAAGCAAGGAAGGCACCTGAAGAATCAAGGCGTTGGTTTTGAACGAAAGTTCAATGCCAATGGAGTTGAGTGGGAAGAAGATCAATACCCCAAGACAAAGTTTGTTCCTCAACAAGAGAAGTATGATCCTACTTCCTTCAAGGGGACACAAGCTCAAGATGATATTCCACCACAAGACCACAAGCACAAAGGCAAGGACAAGCTTCAAGATGAGATTGATGCATTTGAAGAAGCTCCTAAGTCCTTGGTCAAGTGGGTTCCTAAGACTACATCAAGTTCTACTTCATCAAGCATGACTACAACTCCAAGGATTCCCATCAAGATGATGTGGATCCCGAAGAAGAAGAACTAGAGAGTTCTTGAGGGTGAGTCTGCCAACATTCTTCACTCATATCATTATGGCAAGGACAAGTGCAATCAACTTCCACATCTTGCACTAGTTCAAGGAGTCACAAACCCTCATGTTGGTAAGGCAAGGGACAAGGTAACTTAATGCTTTCATGGACATCATCTTGTGTGTGCATCACTCTATGTCTATGGATATACTTGTTTGTTCCTTGTGGGACCAGCCCGTGTAGGTATTGAAAGTGCAACTCACTCCAAAGGATTGCTCCAAATGATCTTCATCAACATTGAGCATCCACATCTTCAACACCTACATGAAGTCATCATCGACAAAACCCAAGGTTAGTTCATCCCTCTTAGGGGGGATCTCACATCTAGGGGGAGCTTAACTCTAAGAATTGAGTCAAAGCAACTCTAATGATGTGAACACATCAATGCATTATGTAAAAGTGGTAACCCCACTTGAGCTTAAACGATGAGTATGACCTATGATCAAATGTTCTCATTTGACTCCTAAGTCAATATACTCATATATAGATGACCTAGTCATCGCCAATTGTTTGATAGATGATAGAATTGGTTGTGCATGTTTTGCCACATATTTCATTTGCCATTTTATTGTGTGAGCATGTTGGTTGCATATTTTACTCATTCGAGGACATCCACTTGTTGCTTTGATTGATTGGCTTCTTTTTTATTTTGCCAAGTGGATGAACAAGAACGCCTAAGAACCTTCTCTAGCTATCTATGCTTTTCTTGTCTCAAACTCTATTCATGCTACATCACAAAATTTGATCAAGTCAGATTCGAACCACTCTGTGTGAGGAGCACTCGGAGTCCCCGATTCGTCATGGACTTAAACTTCCAAAACTTCTTTGTGTGTTTCGTTCTGACCAATTCTTCCATTTCGGTCATACCGAGATCACTTAGTCGATCTAGGTTTTCAATCTCGGTGCAACTGATTTGAACTTTTCGGTCTCACCGAGTTGCTGTAACTGTCAACAGTTATGCATATCGGTGCCACCGAGTTGTTCCACTCGGTCAGACCGACAGGGTCGGGCTATATATACACACGGGCAAAATTTTGGAAAACTTCTCCAAACCCCTTCGCCCGCGCACAGCTCGCTCTGCCCTCTAGGTCTCCGGATCATCGACTTCGTCGCCAGCCACCTCCAGTCGCTGGTCTCCGCCGCCGTTAATGGAATTCATCCCCGCCATTGCCGCCGTAGCGAGTTCATCGCCAAACTAGGGTATGGACTCGATCACAGTGCTATCCTCGTCTAATTCCTAGCACATTGTGTTCATTATGATTCTTGCCACGATTGAAACGCATCTATCCAGTCAAAACAATCCTTAGATTAGATGAGATTTGAAAATTTAGGGTTAGGTTTCCGCCGAAACCATCTCGGACCCACCGAGTTGAAAAACTCGGTTCCACCGATTCGGCTAAGGCCATTGAACAAGTGATTCTCGGTCTGACCGAGAATTGCAAATCGGTGTGACCGATTTTGGAACTCTGTGAAACCCTAGCAGTCTCGGTGCCACCGAACTGTGACTCGGTCTGACCGAGATGACTAGTTTAGGTTCCAAAAGCTGCTTCGGTATCACCGAGTTTGCAAATCGGTTGATCCGAAATGCTTTCTGTGGAAAACTAAAACTAAGTTTTTGAATCATTCTTTTGCAAAAATCTCTGCATTTTGTGATGCTCATCCATTCTGTCTCAACTACATCTATTCACAGGGTCAGCAGTCAGTGTTTGCAGCATGTTAGACCAAAGTGACAGCCAGAATAGGGAAGAGGAGCAGATTCAGATGAGTGAGGGCACTAGTCCCTCTAGCACCTCAGATGATGGCAGCAGGAGTACTCCTAGCAATTTGCCCAAAGCAGCCACAAGAGCCAGAAGGAAAAGAACCTCAGACTCTAAGGATGAAGACTATGTGGCAGCTGAAGATGAGGCTACTTCCAAGAAGATAGTGCTCAAAAAGGAGTATGGCTCAGCTAAGTCCACAAAGCCTGGACTGAACAGGAAGGTCCCTGCCAAGAGGACACCTATGCTAAAGGTCAGAGGATCAACACAAGACCTGAGAAACCTGATCCCGAAGAGCCAGCCGCAGAAGGAAAGAAGAGGAAGGAAAGGGTCAGAAAGACCATGGCCAGAGTTGTTGGACAACCTTCCATGATGGAAGAAGAGGAGGAAGAAGAGGTTGCTGCACCAGCACCCAAGGCACAAAAGTTGATGGGTGATGCTATAAGGTCAGGGGCTGCATCATCAAAGCCCAAAGAAGCACCCAAAGCTGCCTCCAAGGCCAAGTCTGCAACTAAGAGGAATACCAGGAGCAAACCAGCTGCTGAGAAGAACAAGGCCCCAGTGCCTGAAGTTGCTGCTGAGGAAGAAGATGAAGGACAAGTTCTGAGGAAGCTCAAACCCAAGATTCCAGACCACAACGATGCTCATCCAGTGGCTGAGAATATGAAGCTGAGGAAGGATGCAGGGCTCAGGCAGTGGAGATTGTCTGATCCCTATGCAATTAGAAGGAGAACACTAAGGAACATCAGGACTTTTATGAGACTATGCTGTTGGACAAGAAGCCCATAGTCTGTGACATGAGGTGGGTAGATTGGAAATACATGAAGGAAAATGAAGATTACTACCCAGGAGTATTTGATAACTTTAAGGCTTGTGGAGTTGATGAGTTTGTTGGACAGAAGTTCACAAACTGGAATGATGAGCTAGTTATGCAATTCTACTCCACAGCTCATTTTTATCCTGATGGCAGAATAGTCTGGATGTCTGAAGGTACAAGGTACCAATCAATTATTGAGGAATGGGCAAATCTGATCAATGCCCCAGAGGAGAAAGAAGATGACTTGGATGTCTACTCCAAGAAGAAGAAGGATCACAATTCAATGTCACACATGTACAAGGAGATCCCAGACAAGGCACTTGAGACTTTCAAGTTTGGGTCTGTCGATTTTCTTCTGTCAGGGCTGCCAACGATCAACTGGATCCTAAGGCACACTCTTTTGCCCAAGTCAGGTGACCACAACATGATCAGAGGGCATGCAATTAATTTGCTACACATATTTGATGTGCCACAGAAATTCAAGGTCATGAGCCTCATAGTTGAGACTATCAAGAGGACAGCAGCAGACCAGAAGAGAAGTTGTGGGTATGCCCCACAAATCCAGGAGTTAATCAATTCCAAGATGGGCACAAGCAAATACCTGTTGGACAAGGAACATTTTGTCATCTATCCAGATTTTGAGGACAATCAAATTGTCATGAATGAGAATGAACCATCATCAATGCAAGCTCAAGAGAAAAAGGAGAAGGCAAAGAAGGAGAAGGCTGCCAAGATGCCAACTTTAGAGGAGGCATCTAAGTACTTTTTGAAGAGCAAGCAGGACCAGCTTGGTTACTTAATAGCATCAACTCTGAGGATTGAGAAGGGGTTGGCCACCCTAACTCAAAACCAGGAGAGCCTGGAAAGAACCATGGAACAAAAATTCGATGACTTAGATGTGAAAGTAACTTAGATTCAGTCAGTTGTGGAGCAGCTACAGGATGACATGCAGGAGAGGAAGGGCAGGACAACCACTGATGCATTTGCCAGAGTGCCTCGAGCTCAGAGATTAGTTGCAGAGCCTGTGACAGACACCAGAGCCACTTCATCTGCACCAGCTACAGCTCCAGTGCAACCAGCTCCAGCACCAACTCCTTCAGCTCCATCCACATCAACTGAAGTCTTCGTCCAAGGAGCCATCTCTACACCACCAACTGAAGACCAAGCCTAAGAGACGAAATAGTACTATGCATTTTCTAGGAACTTTTTGGCAACTTGTTGCCAAAGGGGGAGAAAAATGTATAGATCATAGGCTTCGAGAGAGAGAGAGAGTTTGCTTTTGTTCTCTCTTGTCTTCGTGGTTGAACTTTATTTCCTTTTCATTGCTTGAGATACTATGCTATTATCTGTGAGACATTGAGGATAATGTGTTTGATCATAAGCTACATTTATGCTTGTTAGATGACATTACCTCATTTATCTTTATATGATCATTCACTTTGCTTGGTGATGAGTGCATGTATTCAATCTTTATTATTTTGAGCGCTCCACCAAGATGTATGTGACATGGAAGAGTAACCCATGAGCCTAATTCCTTGTGCATTTGCAGTCCAAAGCAAATCTTAAACTATGCACAAGTTTAGGGGGAGCTCTTGCTTATCACATACTTCTCAAAGCGACGATGTTTTTCAATCTTATTATCATTTGTCGAAGCTTTGATCTATATGTTGTCATCAATTACCAAAAAGGGGGAGATTGAAAGTGCAACTATCGTAGGTGGTTTTGGTAATTCCTAACAACATATAGCTCATTGAGCTAATACTATTCCAAGACAAATATTTCTGGAAAGCTTAATGAATGGCATGGCATGGATGAGGAAAGTGGATCCCTCAAAATACTAAGGATAAAAGGATTGGCTCAAGCTCAAAATCTCAAGACTCGACATTTTATATTTTAGTGATCCAAGATCACATTGACTGTATAGGAAAAGCCAATACTATCAAGGAGGGATGAGGTGTTGCTTGATGAGTTTCTTGCTTCAAGTGCTTAGTGATATGCTCCAAAAACCCTCAACTACTTTCTCATATCCCCATATGACCTAAACCAAAAGTCAAACTCGGCCCCACCGATTCTTTGAATCCGGTGCCACCGAGTTCAGATGCCATAGCCACTGCCACAAACCCTAGGCAAATCGGTCTCACCGATAGGGATCTCGGTCTCACCGAGATGGGATTGTAATCTCTCTGTTTCCCTTTGTAACGTTTCGGTCTAACTGAAGTGAGCGATCGGTCCCACCGAGATTGCAATGTAAATTCTCTGTTTCCCTTTTGTAACATTTCGGTCCCATCGAAAAGAGCGAATAGGTCCCACCGAGTTTACCTGACCAACTCTCTGGTTAGCTAATTACCAAAATCGGTCCCACCGAGTTTGTGTAATCGGTCTCACCAAGATTACGTTATGCCCTAACCCTAACCATATCGGTCCTACCGAGTTGCATGTCGGTCCCACCGAAATCACTAATGATCACTAGGTTTACTGAATCGGTCCGACTGAGATTCTTGATTCGGTCCCACCGAGATTGGTAAATTGTGTGTAACGGTTAGATTTTGTGTGGAGGCTATATATACCCCTCCACCTCCTCTTCATTCATAAAGAGAGCCATCAGAACAAACCTACACTTCCAACTTACCATTTCTGAGAGAGAACTACCTACTCATGTGTTGAGGCCAAGATATTCCATTCCTACCATATGAATCTTGATCTCTAGCCTTCCCCAAGTTGCTTTCCACTCAAATCTTCTTTCCACCAGATCCAAATCCTGTGAGAGAGAGTTGAGTGTTGGGGAGACTATCATTTGAAGCACAAGAGCAAGGAGTTCATCATCAACACACCATTTGTTACTTCTTGGAGAGTGGTGTCTCCTAGATTGGCTATGTGTTACTTGGGAGCCTCCGACAAGATTGTGGAGTTGAACCAAGGAGTTTGTAAGGGCAAGGAGATCGCCTACTTCATGAAGATCTACCGCTAGTGAGGCAAGTGCTTCGTGGGCGACGGCCATGGTGGGATAGACAAGGTTGCTTCTTCGTGGACCCTTTTGGGTGGAGCCCTTCGTGGACTCGCGCCACCGTTACCCTTCGTGGGTTGAAGTCTCCATCAATGTGGATGTACGATAGCACCACCTATCGGAACCGCGGCTCAAAAATCACAGTGTCTCCAAATTGCATTTGAAATCTCCAAACCCTTCCCTTTACATTCTTGCAAGTTGCATGCTTTAATTTCCGCTGCTCATATACTCTTTGCATGCTTGCTTGAATTGTGTGAAGATTGCTTGACTTGTGCTAAGATATCTAAAATCTGCCAAAGACTAAAATTGGGAAAAGGTTAAGTTTTTAATTGGTCAGGTAGTCTAATCACCCCCCTTTAGACATACTTCAAGGTCCTACAGTGTGGTAGCTCACGGAGGCCCTTGGTGCGGATGCCTCAGCCCACCGTGCTGCCTCCACTGCTGCGTTGTGAGCTCGAGCCTCGCTCTCCAAAACAAAATATCTTCCTCTGTTGTGATAGTCAAGAAGAGCAGACGCATGCAAATATGTGTGCACAACAGAAGTTTGGTTAAACAACAAATTATAAGTGAAGTCATGAATTTTTCCTTTGAGGATCTTATGGTTTTTTAAAGCATCGAAATTTAAATATTGCGTGAGTAGGATAGGATCAAAGGGCAAAGGTGGCACACCCACCTCCCGTGCTAAACGCGTGGCATAAATTCCGCCATAGTAATAGCCACTGCTAGTGTTATGCTGCAGTCTGCATGCAACAATCGCTGCAAGATTATAACTCCTTTCACCGGTGAGAGCGGCGCGTATGAGGCTCAAGTCTAGAGCACAAAGCGTACTACAGTCTTGCTTGCCTACAATGCATTTTCCATTAAATAATGTGAAGTACTGAATTGCAGGAAAATGTATGCTCTTTATTCTACTTTGCGCCACTCCCCTAGTTTCACCAAAGCAAAGACTAGATAAGAATGACTCAAACTCAGACCTAGGTGGCTCATTGAGTGAACCCCAGAATGGGATTTTGCAGAGATGAGCAAACCATTCTAGAGAAATGGTAAATGGATTATCATAAAGCTTAAAAGACACCCTAGACTCACGGGGAAAGAATTTAAATTCTTGGACAAATGATTTAGTAAGGATGAGGCGTTGGTCGCACTTACCTGAAATGTAGAGACCGAGTTCGGCATTGTGAACTAATTGCTCAAATTCCTCCTTAATACCAACTCTCGCCATGTAATCGTCGCATTGCCATAAGCATGTTTTGGTGGTGGCACTTCGAATGGACTTTTCGCTTGGTTCAACTTAGGATGGCGAATGGAGTTGCTACTAGAGGATGCCTCCGAGGATCTCCTCCTCGAAGAACTCCTTCCAAAGAAATTCATAATGTTCGCGTACAATTTTCTGAAAATTTTTGGTCATGAAAAATTTAGTAACAAAACTCTACAAAATTGATAACAACTACTCATAGGGATGTATAGAGGCCATACCTAGCATTCAAACTACTTAGATCTCTAAGAATTCAACATGCAAGCTCATCTACAGCAGCACCAAGAGTAGCTAATTATTCTAAGTATAAACCACTAAAACAAAAACTAATTGGACATATCGAGGAGTCACATACCAAGCAACAAATCCCTGAAACAATTTCATAAATGGAGCTTCGAGCAAAGGGATCGAAATCCGTGGTTTTGGAGGCAAGAACACGAGAGAGAGTGTGTTGGTGATTTTTTTCTGGGTGAATGGAGTGGTGTGGGAGGAAGAAGTAAGTGACGGGGCCCACAAGGTGAGCAGCACCCACCAGGGCATGCCTGGGGGTGCTGGCACACCCAGGTGGGTTGTCCCCACCTGGTGCACCTCCCTCGGGTTTATTTGCACATAAATTCATAAATATTCAGAAAAAAAATCGTATAAGGTTTTCAAAGCATTCCGAGAACTTTTATTTTTGAGTCATTTTTTTATTGCACGGAAAAAGCAGAAAAAAGATAAAGCATGGCATTTTATTTTGTTTAACTAGTAAAAACAAAAAACAGAAGGTAGGGACAGAAGGTAGTGCTTACTAAATTCATCAACTTCATACCTCTAAAAAATGATCCATTAATAAGGTTGATCAAGTCTTATTAACAACCACTTTTGATTAGCATGAAATCGAAGAACTTCCGTAAATCACTAAGTTACCTCAATGGGGATATGAATGTCCCCAACAATAAATATTTCATATTTCTTTTTGACAGTAGGTAGAGGTAGTTGAAAACTTCCAATAGTGATTGTCGGAGATTTTTCAATAACATTGATACCAATCACTTGAAATTGTTTCTTCGGAAAGTGCACCATATGCTCATTACCATTGATATGAAAAGTGACCTTGCTTTTATTGCAATCAATAACATCCCCTACGGTATTCAAGAAGGGTCTACCAAGGATCGGATGGGGACCATATATGCGGGCGGAAGGAACCCTTTGGTCTGCATCTCTATCAAGCGGTTGTGAGGGATGGAACACTTCTCCCAATCCTCTGGCTTCAGTCTAGGGGAGCAGCGAGCGGGGCTGCGGCGACCGGTCATGATAGGATGGCCTCTTTTGGGCGCGCTCTATGAAATGCTTGCTTGGGGGAAGATGGTGTGATTTGGATCTGAAGATCCCTGTCTATTCATATAGACGGCTCACCTACGGGATTAGGGTGGAAAATGCAAAAATGCCCCGGCCCCTCGTCTTTGATTGACACGTGGAGATGGCCATTATTGGGGCACATAAGCCGAGGAGTACAACCTTACTGGAAGGCCGGACACTATTCGCCACGACGGGTGCACCGGATTTGGAGAAGAACCCGCCTTGCAATGCCGAAGACAATCTGCGCACCGAACTCACCGTCATTGAAGCCTGGTTCGGGGGCTACTGAGGAGTCCTGGATAAGGGGGTATCCAGACAGTCGGACTATATACTTTGGCCGGACTGTTGGACTATGAAGATACAAGACAAAAGACTTCGTCCCGTGTCCGGATGGGACTCTCCTTGGCGTGGAAGGCAAGCTTGGCGATTCGGATCTAGATCTCCTCCTCTGTAAACCGACTCTGTGTAACCCTAGCCCCCTCCGGTGTCTATATAAACTGGAGGGTTTAGTTCGTAGGACTCATCATCATCATCATCATCATTAACAACAATCATACCATAGGCTAGCTTCTAGGGTTTTAGCCTCTCTGATCTTGTGGTAGATCAACTCTTGTAATACTCATATCATCAAGATAAATCAAGCAGGAAGTAGGCTATTACCTCCATCGAGAGGGCCCAAACCTGGGTAAAACATCGTGTCCCCAGTCTCCTGTTACCATTAGCCTTAGACGCACAGTTCGGGACCCCCTACCCGAGATCCTCCGGTTTTGACACCGACACCGCTTTTGCGCGGGTGAGGATAGCTGGTTGGCTCGTAGCAACAATACAGCAAGCAATCCTGACACATTGAAAGCCAAGGATAGCAACGACAAATCACGGCGCAACAAACACAAGCGCCGCAAAAACGGTGATAATGCCGAAGACACATCAGTCAATGCCGGATTCAGCGGCTCTATGTCCGGTCAGCGGAAGAAACCATTCAACAAAAACAATTCAGGCCCGTCCAGTTTTGACCGCATACTCGACCGTCCATGCCAAATTCATGGCACCCCTGGAAAACCAGCCAACCACACCAATAGAGAATGCTGGGTCTTCAGACAAGCCGACAGGTTAGATGCCGAAAACAAGGGGAAGGGGTCTCAAAGTGATGACGACGATGAAGAGCCCCGATCACCGAATACAGGAGGACAGATGAAATTCCCTCCCCATGTGAAAACGGTGAATATGATATGCGCAAGCCACATTCCCAAGTGGAAACATGCACTCAGGGAGGTCTGTGCAATCGACCCAAAGTCCAACCCATGGTCCTGTTGCCCGATCACTTTCGATCGCAGGGACCACCCTACCAGTATCCGTCATAATGGTTCGACCGCATTGGTCCTCGACCCTATCATCGACGGATTCCATCTCACACAAGTCCTCGCAGATGGAGGAAACAACCTGAACCTACTTTACCAGGATACAGTGCGCAAAATGGGAATCAACCCCTCAAGGATCAAGCCCACAAACACCACCTTTAAAGGTATCATACCAGGTGTAGAGGCCTTTTGCACAGGCTCAATCACACTGGAAGTGGTCTTCGCATCTCCGGATAATCATTGTACCGAAGACTTAGTCTTCGACCTCGTCCCCTTTCGTAGTGACCATCAGGCACTACTCAGACGAACCGCATTCGCTCGATTCAACGTGGTGCCACATTATGCCTACCATAAATTAAAGATGCCCGGTCCACGCGGTGTCATCATGGTTAATGGCAGGTCCAAACTCTCCCTCACGGTCGAAGAATCTACCACCGCTTTAACAACAAGAACAACGGACGACACTTTACAGTCGAACCTCAAGTCGAAGAACAAGCTCCCGGACACTATCAAAGGAGTCTGAACTACTGCGCGGCAGGATAGCCCCGCCTGCCCAGAGATTAATTGAAAACACTCCAGAAAAGGATAATACAAGCCACATACTATGGCTCAACCGCCAGGTAGCACAACACCATTTCTTACGTTTTCTTTACAGGTTCACCTTTACGTAGGCTATGATGGATGGCGTAGGAACAGTTCGAGCGCGTCAGGGAATCTCTAGATACTCCCCCATAATCATCCAACAACACCCCGGATCCGAACACAACTTCCTCACGCCGGGTATCAACAGGTTTCGCAATCATATTTCTTTTTATCACATCATCTGTACTCATACGCATTGACGTACTACTCAAATACAACATGTGGATTTATGTGATGCTCACCTACTGCTATTTCTTATTTAAAAACTCTTTTGTTAAAAGGTGATTGATTATCGCGATACGCCTTAATATGCCAGTGGCTTCATCACACCCATACTACGGCAAAAAAGTCCGAACACCTCGTTTAGGGACCCAAAACTGGGATAAAGAGTGCTCAGGTTTATCCCTAACACCCCCGTACTCACTACATGGGGGCGGAAGCCGATGATTGGCCGACTCTCAGGATTAATATAAAAAATGGCCGCACAAGAGGAAAAACTTTCAAACAACAAGCAATAGATGATAAGAATGCCCTTGTTCAAATATTAAAAAGGACGAACATGACCATATTTATGGAAATATAATGTCCTTGGTGCATTGCTCCGCCGCAAGGCGGGCTCCTTTCAAGACACCTTCATAATACAGTCTAGGCTTGCGATGCTCCTTCCCCTCCGGCGGTCCCTCGGTCATCAGCTTTTCTGCATCCATCTTCCCCCAATGCACCTTGGCACGGGCGAAGGCCATTCGCGCACCTTCTATGCAGACCGATCGCTTGATGACTTCGAGTCAAGGGCAGGCACTTACAAGCCGCTTCACGAGTCCGAAGTAGCTTCTTGGAGTTGGCTCAGCAGGCCACAGCCGGATAATTAAATCCTTCATGGCTAACTCGGCCGCCTTATGCAGCTCGACCAGTTGCTTCAGCTGATCGAAGAAAGGCACCAGATAATTCGGCGCCAGGTACTGCATCTAGAAGAGCTTATCTGTAGTATTCCCTCCTTCGGCTCGGTAGAATTGGGCGGCATCAGATATGCTGTGTGGCAGCCTCGCAAATACCCCTGTATACATCAAAACTCAAGTTGTCAAATTTGATTTTCTCATCTCCAATACTTGCTTTGTACAGAAAAAGCCTCGGTAGCCGCAATCTTCCTTGCCTCCTGGATTTCCTTCAGGGCACCTTGGGCTTCCCCCCGGGCATCATTTGTGGCTTGGCGAGCCTGGGAGAGTTCGGATTCTTTCCCTGCTAAACTCTGCTCTAAGGTCTCGCATTTCTGCACGGCCTCTTGAAGCTCTCGCTCAGCTTCAAAAACTCTGGACTCATGCTTCTCATGGAGAACCTGCTCTGCGGCTGCTTTCCTCTCGGCTTTGGCCACAACCTTCTTCAGGGCCTCAATTTCGGCCGCCGCCCCTAGAGCACATTATCAAAATATTTCCATCATGTACACTTATTCGTTTGTCCTACATAAACAAGGTTTCTACATAGCTTGAGTATCCTCCAGTTGTCTCTTCACTTGGCCAAGTTCTCCTTCAGCCCGCTCCAGACTATGCCTCAGTCCAGATACTTTCGCAGCTTGAGAGGCGGTAGTCGCTACAGATGCCCGCTGGTTAAAAAGAGTGGTAAATGTCATCAAGTGAGTCTCCTACGAACATGAATTTGATCCTCTGTCCGGTTCTTTATTTCACCAAATAGTGTATCATGGGCTACTATCTATACCATGACACTCTCCCAAAAACTCATAAAACATACCTCAAAGCCTCTTATGAGGCTGATACATGATTCATCCAGTCCACTCTCAGTGGACTGAATCTTCTCAATCACCGCACCCATGAGGGAACGGTGTTCATCAACGATGGAGGCACCCTTCTGCGCCGCCAATAAAGTATCCGACATCTCTGGTTGGACATCAGCGGCTAGTGGAGCAAGCATACCTCCTCCAGTTGGCGGAGGCTGGCTGTCTGACTCGGGGACCTTGTCGGTGTCAAAACCGGCGGATCTCGGGTAGGGGGTCCCGAACTGTGCGTCTAGGCGGATGGTAACAGGAGACAAGGGACATGATGTTTTACCCAGGTTCGGGCCCTCTTGATGGAGGTAAAACCCTACGTCCTGCTTGATTAATATTGATGATGTGTGTTACAAGAGTGGATCTACCACAAGATCAAGGAGGCTAAACCCTAGAAGCTAGCCTATGGTATGATTGTTGTTCGTCCTACGGACTAAAGCCATCCGGTTTATATAGACACCGGAGAGGGCTAGGGTTACACAGAGTCAGTTACAATGGTAGCAGATCTACATATCCGTACTGCCAAGCTTGCCTTCCATGCCAAGGAAAGTCCCATCCGGACACGGGACGAAGTCTTCAATCTTGTATCTTCATAGTCTTGGAGTCCGGCCAATGATGATAGTTCGGCTATCCGGACACCCCCTAATCCAGGACTCCCTCAGTAGCCCCCGAACCAGGCTTCAATGACGACGAGTCTGGCACGTATGTTGTCTTCGGCGTTTGCAAGGCGGGTTCTCCTTCATGCTCCATGTGTTTGCCGGATAGTGTCTGGTTGCTTCATAAATGCTGCGCTCCTTGGCTTCTACGTCCAATAACGGCCTTCTTCCACGTGTCGTACGAATGCGAAAAGCCAGGGTATCTTTACGTTTTACCCCCTAGCTACGCGAATAAGCTGCCTATAAGAGAGGCAAGGATCCAGATCCAAATCACACCATCCTCCTTCCGCAAGTACTCATCGAGGTGCATCTGACGAAAAATCCATTCCAACATGGACAGTCGACGCGGCTCCTCTTCTCGCGCTCCCAGTCCTCAGCCAGGAGATTGGAGGAGATGCTCAGTCCCGCATAGCGAGCTAGTGACGCTCCAAGCAGAGGGATACCTTCCCTCGGCCTTTATGGTTCCGGTTCGAGCCGGACTGGCCACCTACAAGGGTGGGAAGCAGGCGGAGAGCGTCCCCAATCCGTCCAAAGGAGAGCGAGTATGCTTCGTCCCCTACTTAATAAGGGGACTCGGATTTCCGGTACATCCGTTTCTCCGGGGGCTCCTGGAGTTCTATGGACTCCAACTTCAACACCTCACGCCTGCCTCCATTTTGCACATCGCGGGCTTTGTAGCTCTTTGCGAGCTGTTCTTGGGCATCGAGCCACATTTTGCACTGTGGAAGAGGCCATTCTGCCTCGTACCCCGTTCTCACGAGGGGTCGATATATCAAGTGGGCGGAGCCGAAATATGGCGTATCACCGAGACCGGATATCTATCCGAAACCCCGAAGAAGGTGTCCGAAGACTGGCCTTCGGAGTGGTTCTATATGGAAGACGCCCCGCTGCCGGATCCAGTTCGGATCGGCCTCCCGGAGTTTAGCAACGCTCCTCTGAAGAAACGCCTGAGCTGGCGCCCGCGGAGCCCTCAACGGGAAGATGATAGGAGCGTCCACTATCTGATGGGCCGGATACGGCTACTAGCCCATTCCGGATTAACCATGATCGGAGTCATGGCCACATGCATTATGCGAGGGGTGCAGCCGCTCCAATATAGGGGCCACCCCATGTGGGATTTTAACGGGGAGAATGACGCCACCCGTCATGGCCGCACGGGGCCGGGATCAGCCGCCGATCTGGTGAAGATCCTGTCCAGCTTGTACAAGGGGGAGAAGGAGGACTTCCTCCGCACGAATCCATTGAATGGATTCTCCATGAATAACCCTCCGAGCTGGGTAAGCGGACGCTTATATATCTGATCCGTGCTTTCAAAGATAAGTGTCTTACTTTATGATTTCGACGCAGGAAATACGCCGGGATGTGGCGGGCATAGAAAGCCCAGCTCCACAACCCGAGGATCCAGGAAGATCCCTTGATCCGGCCTCCAAAGAGGATCCGGACATTAAGGTGGATTTGATTGATGGGGTGTTCCACCAGCTCAGCATAGACAATGCTCTAGTCGCCATTACGGCTGACTACCCTGGTTTATGTCCGGCTTCCCAGGTGAGTACGACCGAAGTCCTGACACCGTTACTTTTTTAATGCTTATTCCTGACCACCGTGCACCAATGGTGCTTGGCAGGAGGTGCCTTTACGGTGGGAAGACGAGCCCGCGGCGACTGACCAAACGAGGTCAGTGCGGCCTAGCAGGCGGAAGAGGAGTGCGGCGCGAATCGAAACGTCACCGCAAAGGTATGGTGCACCATTGTCTTTTAAGGAGAAGACTCCTGGGAGGCATATTAATGCTCGTGATTCTTCCAGGAGAAAGAGCGCTCGTCGGACTGAGTCTGGAGAGGGTGCCAACCAAACCTCCGCCAGCCAAGCTCCAACGCCTGATCCGGAGGGGGAGGCAAGCGCAAGGCGCGAGCCGGATGCCCCTCCAATGGAGGATGCCGACAGGTTGTCCGCCACCAGGTCTGAGGTGGAGAGCGCCATGAATCACAGGCGCCGTCGGACAGTTCTTCGTGACGCGTGTTTCTCCCCTGAGGCGTTAAATGCCTTTAATGCGGGAGACGCGCACCTCCATGCTGCTCAAGATGGTTTAACCAGAGCCATGGAGCAGTATGTAAAGGACATACGGGTAAGGAATTTTAATAGTTATATATGCCAGTAGCGCCCGGGACTTAAAATAGTTAAAATAACTGATTTAAGGATCATTTGTTATGCAGGATCTTACTGAGAATAATACCCACCTGTCTCAGGAGCTTCAAAAATGCAAGGCCCAACTTGAGGCCGCACTAGCCGCTGCCGGGGGAGCCACGGAGACCCCCTCTGGTAATTCATATTTTGAAAAGAGAAGTGGTTTATGAAGTGCGGCGTGTGTGTATAGTCTGACAATAATATTGCAGAGGGTGCCGGACTAGATTCGGACAAGCAACAGCTGCTGCACCAGGTGAAGGCCGGCGAGAGGGTGCTTATGAGGGTGCAGCAGGAGAGGAACAAACTCCAAGATGCCAACACCCAGCTGGGCGAACAACTAAAAGATGTTCGGGTCCGGCTGTCTAACTCCGTAAAGGAGAATCGGCGGCTTCGTCGCGACATTTATAGTAAGTGCTTGAGCAAACTCTTTTGAAAAGAAGAGTTCGGCGAGGAAGTCGATTGACAGAAATGTGTCTGTAGGTGTGCTCACGGGTCGTCCGGCAGAGGAGATGCCTGGTTCCACGGGAGACCCTCTTCCCGAGCTGCTGCAACTGCACGAACGTGTTCGGTAGGCAATGAGCAGCGTCGTTCAGGCCTTATGGCCTTCCGTATCCCTACCCGAGGGTCTTGGAGGGCTTGTTGAGAAGCTTCAGGGAGTACGGCGGCGTCTTCATCTGTGGAAGATATCGGCCTACCGTCAAGGCGCCAGGGAGGCCTGGGCCATGGTGAAGACACGGTACCGAAGGCTGACCCAAACTACATGGCCGAGGTCGGACTTACGGGGCCCGATGGGAAGGAGATCCCTGTGAGTCTGATGTACGGCCAAGTAGAGTTGGCCGCGAAATATTCCCAACAGGACTGTAAATTAGACAGCCTGTTAGATGGGATTGAAGAGGAGTACAATCAGTCAGTTTGACGATGTAATTTAAAATGACATGTAAAATGCCTTCTAGCCGGATTGTAGATCGTTTGTCTTTGCGGACCTTTTCGCTTCAACCTCGGGACCCAACAGTCCGGAGTGTGTCTGAATACCCTTACGGTTATAAAAGAACCGGGGCATGCATGGAGACAAGGCGTAGGGTCATAAGTGCTTTATCAGACAAGTGCCCAACTAGCTATGTTATATTACATGGTTAGTAAGAAACATCTTCCAGGGAGAATAGCTCCGTTAAGGGTTCCTTTCCCTGGGAGGCATGCCCTAAAGTGCATGTCCGGACTGGGAAAATAGCAGAAAAAACATCTGGGGGTAGATAAATAATTAAGTAATAAATCATCTTTCAGGTCATCGACCGAATATTCCCTTAAGAACGCTAGCCTTCGGCTTCACCCAGTCCGAGGTACACATCCGGCTGACCCGGCAGTAACAATCGCAGAGGTACTCCCTTTACCTCCTAGCCGAACAATCGGGAATGTAGGGGTAAGCATAGGAGCCAGGCAACCCGGCTTGGCCAAAACTTAAGTCATATCGATGCATATAATGGTGATCAAAAAGATACATGCGGAAGTGTGACACATGTGTTGGGCATGAAGCCCATATAAATAAGCTTCTGTTAAAGAAGCCCCCAGGTATAATGAGTGCGAGTAGCACATCGAGTGAGTGCGAACAGAGCGCAGATCAGCCCTCAGGAGGTTTGTAATGAAAAAAAGGGGGGAAAAAGAAAGAAAACAAAGACAGCGAAAAAATATGAAAGGTGGACGGAGGAAGGAGACGAACCCTAAGTCCGGCACTAGGCGTAAAATCTTCGGAGGCGGGCTGCGTTCCATGGGTTTGGCTCGAGTCGGTTGTCAGATGCATTGCGTAGACGGTATGCGCTGCCGGTAAGGACTTGGTCGATGATGAAGGGACCTTCCCATTTGGGCTTGAGTTTGTCCTTTTTCTTGTCCGGCAGGCGGAGAACTAGCTCGCCAACATTGTAAGTCTTGGCCTATACTTCTTTGCTTTGATATGTTTGAGCCTGCTGTTGATAGAATGCGGAACAGGATTTTGCCACGTCGCGCTCCTCCTCTAAAGCGTCCAAACTATCCTGCCGATCCAACTCGGCTTCTCTTTCCTTGTACATGCGCACGCGAGGTGAGTTATGAATTATATCGCAGGGCAAAACTGCCTCAGCGTCGTATACCATAAAAAATGGTGTGAATCCGGTTGTGCTGTTTGGCATGGTCCGCAGCCCCCAGAGTACGGAGTCGAGCTCCTCTACCCAGTGCGTGTTAGATTCCGTGAGGGACTGCACTAATCTGGGTTTGATGCCGCTCATGATTAGACCATTTGCTCGTTCCACTTGACCATTAGTTTGAGGGTGGTAGACTGAAGCATAGTCGAGCTTGATGCCCATGTTTTTGCACCAGAGTTTAACCTCGTCGGCCGTGAAATTCATGCCGTTATCAGTGATGATGCTGTGGGGGACGCCAAAACGGTGTACTACCCCGGATATGAAGTCTATCACAGGTCCGGATTCTACCGTTTTAACCGGCTTGGCCTCTATCCATTTGGTGAATTTTTCCACCATGACCAATAAGTATTTGTGCTTGTGGGTTCCCCCTTTAAGGGGTTCGACCATGTCAAGCCCCCAGACCGCGAACGGCCAGGTGATGGGTATAGTTTTGAGGGCGGTGGGTGGCATGTGGCTCTGATTAGCAAAGAGCTGGCAACCGACGCATCGTTAGACTAAGTCCTGAGCATCTGCCCGGGCTGTTGGCCAATAGAATCCTGTACGGAAGGCGTTGCCTACAAGGGCCCGGGCGGCGGCATGGTGCCCGCCGAGTCCGACATGAATTTCAGCCAGGAGATTTCTCCCTTCCTCTTCGGAGATACACCTTTGAAGGACTCCGGTTGTGCTTTTCTTATAAAGTTCTCCCTCATGGACCTTGTAGGCTTTAGATCGCCGAACTATGCAGCGGGCCTCATTTTGGTCTTCGGGAAGATCCTGCCTGATTAAGTAGGCTAGGAATGGTTCCATCCATGGGGCAATTACTGCCAGTATTTCGTGGGCTGAATCTGTTATTTCATTGGCTGAGCCACCGATTGTGTCAGAATGTTAGGTGATGCGGTTGGTTCCGGATTGTTATTTCCGGACTCCTCTTCCCATAGTACGGATGGCTTAAAGAGCTGCTCCAGGAAGATGTTTGGAGGGACGGCGTCGCGTTTTGCGCCGAAGCGTGCCAACACGTCTGCTGCCTGGTTATTATCCCGGGCTACATGGTGGAATTCGAGTCCTTCGAACCGGTCTGACATTTTTAGGATGGCATTATGGTAAGCTGCCATTTTTGGATCCTTGGCGTCAAAGTCTCCATTTACTTGGGATATTGCGAGGTTTGAATCCCCGCGGACCTCTAGGCATTGAATACCCATGGAGATTGCTATCCGGAGGCCATGTAGAAGGGCCTCATATTCGGCTGCATTGTTGGAGTCCGTGTACATTATTTGAAGCACGTATTGGACTGTGTCTCCGGTTGGGGACGTCAAGACGACGCCAGCCCCCAAGCCAACCAACATTTTGGAGCTGTCGAAATGCATGATCCAATTGGAGTATGCGCCGTACTCTTTAGGGAGTTCGGCTTCGGTCCCTTCAGCGATGAAGTCAGCCAGAACTTGCGATTTTATAGCTCGTCGTGGTTTGTAGGTTATGTCAAATGGTAAGAGCTCAATGGCCCATTTTGCAATCTTGCCCGTCGCGTCGCGATTGTTTATAATATCATTGAGAGGTACTTCGGAGGCCACCGTTATGGAACACTCTTGAAAGTAGTCTTGCAGCTTCCGGGATGCCATGAACACTGCATACGCTATCTTTTGATAGTGTGGGTAACGGGACTTGCATGGAGTTAAGACAGTGGATACATAGTACACTGGTTTTTGAAGAGGGAATTTGTGACCTTCTGTTTCTTGTTCGACGACGAGTACCGCGCTGACAACTTGATGTGTTGCTGCGATATATAATAACATCGGTTCGCCCAGATTGGGTGCGGCCAGGACCAGATTTTTTGCCAATACGGCCTTAATTTCTTCGAGTCCGGCCGTGGCAGCATCCATCCATTCGAAATGTTCGGTGCGCCGGAGGAGGCGATAAAGGGGCAGTGCCTTTTCTCCCAAACGGGAGATGAAGCGGCTTAGAGCCGCCACACATCCGGTTAGTTTTTGTATTTGCTTGAGGTCTTTTGGGATATCCAATTGTGACAGAGCTCGGATCTTGGCTGGGTTTGCTTCAACTCCTCTACCGGATACAATGAAGCCCAAGAGCTTTCCGGCTGGTACGCCAAAAACACATTTTTCCGGGTTGAGCTTAATGTCATATGCTCGGAGGTTGTCGAATGTCACCTTCAAGTCGTCTACTAGAGTTTCGACGTGTTTGGTCTTGACGACCACATCGTCTACGTATGCCTCGACTGTTTTTCCTATCTGGGTGGCCAGGCATGTCTGAATCATGCGCTGATATGTTGCGTCGGTGTTTTTGAGTCTGAAGGGCATTGTGTTGAAGCAGAATGGTCCATATGGAGTGATAAATGCCGTTGCGGCCTGGTCTTTTTCCGCCATCTTGATTTGATGGTATCCAGAGTATGCGTCGAGGAAGCACAATGAATCGTGCCCTGCGGTAGCGTCGATGATTTGTTCGATGCGAGGGAGAGGGAAAGGGTCCTTTGGACAGGCCTTATTAAGGTCTTTGAAATCGACACAAAGGCGCCAGGATTTGTCCTTTTTTGGTACCATTACGAGGTTGGCTAGCCAGTCCGGATGTTTTATATCTCTGATGAATCCGGCTTCTAAGAGTTTGGCTAGATCCTCTCCCATTGCCTGTCTTTTGTGTTCGGAAAATTGCCGAAGAGCCTGTTTGACTGGCTTGAATCCTTTTAGGATGTTTAGGCTGTGTTCTGCCAGCCTGCGTGGGATCCCTGGCATATATGAAGGATGCCAAGCGAAAAAGTCCCAATTTTCCCGAAGGAATTCTCGTAGTGCAACTTCTACATCAGGATTCAATTGTGGGGTCCGTTGGATGGACCTGGAATTTGACTACTTCGTCCGCTGGTTTAAAGGAGGTGGACTTGGACCTCTTATCGAGTATCACATCGTCCCTATCCACCATGGAGCGCAGTGCAGTGAGTTCCTCTGCCGCTAGGGCTTCGGATAGTGCCTCTAGGGACAGTGCGGCTGTCTTATTTTCAGCGCGGAGTGCTATATCAGGATCACTGCTGAGAGTGACTATTCCATTGGGACCGGGCATTTTGAGCTTCATGTACCCATAATGGGGTATAGCTTGGAAGATTGTGAATGCCTCCCGCCCTAACAAGGCGTGATATCCGCTGCCGAATGGGGCCACTTGGAACGTGACCTCTTCGGACCTGTAGTTGTCCGGCGAGCCGAACACTACGTCTAGTGTGATTTTTCCTGTGCAGCGTACTTCTCGACTAGGGATTATTCCCCTGAAGGTTGTGCTGCTCCGCTCAATGCGGCTCCAGTCAATTTCCATTTTTTGAAGGGTTTCCTCGTAGATGAGGTTTAATCCGCTGCCGCCATCCATGAGTACCTTGGTAAGACGAAAGCCATCCACTATCGGACTGAGGACCAATGCGGCTGGTGCTCGAGCTGTTCGGAATTTAGGTTCATCGCTGGCATTGAAGGTGATAGCCGTGTCGCTCCATGGATTTATTGTTGCTACTTGGTAGACTTCGGCGAGGCTGCGGATTGTTTGCTTCCGCATGTTATTTGATGCGAAAGTCTCGAAGACTGTT
The DNA here is from genome assembly GCF_002162155.2 of Triticum dicoccoides. Taxonomy (NCBI): domain Eukaryota; kingdom Viridiplantae; phylum Streptophyta; class Magnoliopsida; order Poales; family Poaceae; genus Triticum; species Triticum dicoccoides. The sequence continues at coordinate 181,456,243 of NC_041393.1, read as the reverse complement.
AATACTGTACTGGTACTGCTGGGCTGGTTGCCCGGGGCTAGAAAGCCTTCACCACTTTTTGCCACCTGCCGTAGTATCCAACATGCTCGAAGGCTATGTGTTGGAGTGGCGCCCTCCGTACTGTGGATTTTGCAGGGTCCGTTGAGCCATCCCTCCAGTACGGTTCCGTGCCCTTTAGGGGTTTTTTGCTTTTTGGTTTCTAATCCAGGTGCTTGGGTATGACGCACCCTTTTATTTCGTACTGGGGTTGTATTCAGGGCCGGATTGTCCCAAAACTTGGTTTCGGTTTTCCAGGCACTCTCCATCGCACAATATTTTTGTACAATGGTCACTAGGTCGGCGAAGCGTGTAACTTCGCGACGACTTATGGCGTTTATGATTCCCTTGTCCGTGCAATTGTTGCAAAAAATTGAAATCGCGCTTTCTTCACGGCAGTCCTTTATCCTGTTCATAACTAGGAGGAATCTAGCCCAGTAATGATGTACTGTTTTATCGGGCTCTTGCCGTATTTGTGATAGATCGCTTATGTTTGGGTGGGTGGATGGAATTAAGTTTGGCACCCCGCCCGATCTGAGGCTCAAAGGCCAAGAAATTTCCGGATTTGGAAGCTTGGTTTGTTGGATGCCTCCCAACAAATCTGGTCCGACGCCTGACTTGAGGTTCAGTGTTTGATTGACGCCCGTCCCTCCGCGGGAATCCGGCATGGAGGGATCGGGAATCCGTACATAGCTAGTTTTTAACATAGAAGAAGAGTCGCCGCATTGTTCCTCTACCACAACAATGTGGTGGGTAGCCTGGGGAGAGTTAATTTCTCTCAGATCGGTTTTAAGCCCAATCTGATCATAGTCTGTAGCGACTCCCAGGGCGGCGATGCGATCCAAGAGCTCGTTCACGGAGGAGAGCTCCATCGGATCTAGCTGCTCGGCGAATTCCGAGCTGACGTAAAGATCGCTTTTGATGACCTGAGAGGTCATTGTCGGAGCGGTGGCCGAACAGGCGGTCATAAGAAAACCACCTAGCCGGATAGTTTGGCCGGCGGCCAAAGCTCCCTGACGACGGCGCCGTCTTTAAATACGGGAAAAGGCATCCTTCCTGATTGCGATGACACAGAGGAACTCTCAATAAAAGCACCAATGTCGGTGTCAAAACCGGCGGATCTCGGGTAGGGGGTCCCGAACTGTGCGTCTAGGCGGATGGTAACAGGAGACAAGGGACACGATGTTTTACCCAGGTTCGGGCCCTCTTGATGGAGGTAAAACCCTATGTCCTGCTTGATTAATATTGATGATGTGTGTTACAAGAGTGGATCTACCACGACATCAAGGAGGCTAAACCCTAGAAGCTAGCCTATGGTATGATTGTTGTTCGTCCTACAGACTAAAGCCATCCGGTTTATATAGACACCGGAGAGGGCTAGGGTTACACAGAGTCGGTTACAATGGTAGGAGATCTACATATCCGTACCGCCAAGCTTGCCTTCCACGCCAAGGAAAGTCCCATCCGGACACGGGACGAAGTCTTCAATCTTGTATCTTCATAGTCTTGGAGTCCGGCCAATGATGATAGTTTGGCTATCCGGACACCCCCTAATCCAAGACTCCCTCAGACCTTATGGGTCTCTAGAATCGTGTCTGGCTTGGGTCCGGATTCAAAATGACCCCTGCCGTCGACACCCACGGGAGCTTTCTCTCTCGTGTGACCGGCCCCAAAAGTATGGCCTCCTGGTGCCGCCTTTGCGACCTTCTCCCCTCCTCCGTGGCCTGGGTCCTTCTGGGACAAAACCTCGGTTTCATTCCTATGTTTGGAGGAGGAGGCCTTCAGGGGTGTCCCGCTCTCCATAGCGTCCGAACCCAGCAGATCTTCTGACGAGGATTGTTCGGTGCGGGGCTTCCTCGGACTGAAAATGAAAAGCACGGCTCGGATTAGAATGTGATGCCATGACAAGTCCGGATGCATGAGTGTGCTCGAATTTTATACTTACGAGTTCACCAGGGGCTTGGCCCTGGGATCCCACTCTGGGCTGCTATCGGTGGCGCCGGTGGACTCCTCTTGAAGAGGAGTTTTCCCCTCTTAGGCGAATCGGCCTCCAAGGAGTTGGAGGCTGTTCTCTTCTTCTTTCCCCCTGCGGGGGATTCGTCCTCCTCCTCCCCGTCCTCTTTGGAGGAAGAATGGGCATTGGAGTCTTCGGATTTTGTGTCCGGGGCACCACGGCGACAGAGGCCGCCCCTGGTCTTCTTGACCTCCTTTTAGGTCTTCTTCTTCGGCGCCTTATATGGCGCCAGGACCTGCATCTTCATCAGAAGTGGGCCGGTCGGTTCTTCTGGCAGAGGGGCTAGACAGTAGATCTGCCCCGCCTTCTTCGCCCAGCCCTAGGAAAATGATAGGAAACACGTTAAGTATTTTCCTGAGGATGTATGGATAGAACACATGAGTTGTCAAACATTTAGTTGCTTACCGAACTTGCGGGGCGGCACAGTTGGTACCCACGGTCCTGGGTGGAGTCCGGCCACGGTTTGCCGGACTTGAAAAGCACCTTCCAGATGTCCTTGTGCGTAGAGCCAAAGGGCTCTAGCTGGGTCTGGTGCTTGGCCGGGTCGAACTCCCACAGATTGCAAGCTCGGTGTTGACATGGTAGAATCCGGCGAACCGACATCACCTGGATTACGTTGACAAGCTTGACGCTCTTGTCTTCCATGTCTTGAACACGCGTCTGGAGCTTTGATAGCTCATCAGACAAAGCCTAGTTCATGCCCTTCTTGTGCCAGGACATAAGTCGCAGGGGTGCACCGGATCTGAACTCCGGAATGGCAGTCCAATACTTGCCATGCGGCTTGGTGATGTAGAACCACTGCTGCTGCCACTCCTTGACGAAATCGTTGAAAGTCCCTGTCGGCAATGTAACATTGGGCATCTTGCTCACCATAGCGCGTCCGCATTCGGCATGCTCGCCGCTCACTACCTTGGGCTTTACATTGAAAATCTTTAGCCATAAGCCAAAGTGTGGAGGAACGCGGAGAAAGGCCTCGCACACGACTATGAATTATGAGATGTTGAGGAAGGAATTTGGGGATAGATCATGGAAATCAATCCCGTAGTAGTACATGATGCCGCGAACAAATGGGTGGAGGGGAAACCCTAGCCCACGGACAAAATGAGGGAGAAATACCAACGGTGGCTAATTCTCTTGGCCAGGTACCCGCCCCCCCAAAGCTTTTTGATATCCTTCTCCCAGATGGTAGAGGCCATCCACTTGCCTCCTGCTCCAGATCTAGACATCTTCAAGAAAGCCTTTTTGGGTGGAGAAGAGGAGCGCTTGGGCACTAGGGCTCGAGCGGAAAGGAATAGATGAGTAGGGAAGGGAGTGGGCGAAAGGGAAGGTTCGTATCCCCTTATAAAGGCATCAAAGATCCTGTGCCTCCCCACTTGCCTGCTAAAAATGCTTATTCCCCCAAGCGCCACGATTGATGGCATGGTTGGGTTACCCGCACCTGTATTAATGAGAATCCGCAATGGGGGACACGATCTCTGCTTCAACAAGATGTGCAGATAAAACCGCCTCGCGATATGTGCGTCGGCAGGTTATGAAAACGGCTCGAATAATGACCGGGCCATGGCATGACGTCATACTATAAAAAGCTGTCAGCAGATTAGATTTGTGGAATATTATACTCTCTACGGTGGTATGTGGAAATTGTTTTGCAGAGCCGGACACGATCCTTGTGTTCTAAATCTTTTACGAAGTATTCAGAGAAGGAACCTGCCTTGCAATGCCGAAGACAATCTGCGCGCCGGACTCATCGTCATTGAAGCCTGGTTCAGGGGCTACTGAGGGAGTCCTGGATTAAGGGGTCCTCGGACAGCCGGACTATATACTTTGGCCGGACTGTTGGACTATGAAGATACAAGATTGAAGACTTTGTCCCGTGTCCGGATGGGACTCTCCTTTGCGTGGAAGGCAAGCTTGGATATTCGGATATGTAGATTTCCTTCTCTATAACCGACTCTGTGTAACCCTAGCCTCCTCCAGTGTCTATATAAACCGGAGGGTTTAGTCCGTAGGACAACAACAATCATAATCATAGGCTAGCTTCTAGGGTTTAGCCTCTACGATCTCGTGGTAGATCAACTCTTGTAATACTCATATCATCAAGATCAATCAAGCAGGAAGTAGGGTATTACCTCCATCGAGAGGGCCCGAACTTGGGTAAAACATCGTGTCCCCTGCCTTGTATTACCATTAGCCTTAGACGCACAGTTCGGGACCCCCTACCCGAGATCCGCCGGTTTTGACACCGACACTAGTGGCTTCTTGGGGAGAATTGTGCCTCCACACCGCTCCAACGGAGACGTACTTCCCCTCAAAGGGAAGGAACTTCGGTAACACATCCTCGTCTCCATCGGTTCCACTCTTGGCTATCTCTTACCTTTACTTGTGCAAGTTTTATTGTGGTCTTTCCCTTTCTTGCTTGTGTGCTTGTTGTTGTTGCATCATATAGGTTGCTCACTTAGTTGCATATCTAGACAACCTACTTTGATGCAAAGTTTAATTTGGTAAAGAAAAGCTAAAAATTGTTAGTTGCCTATTCACGCCCCTCTAGTCAACTATATCGATCCTTTCAATTGGTATCAGAGCCTCGTCTCTTTATTAAGGGCTTTGCCGTCCGAAGAGTATGGTTGACATCATAGATGGTGGGGAGGAGTACTTTTGTGTGAATCCGATCTCGTCTACGGACAATGGGGGAACCGCGGTCTCTCGTGAGGAATTCAATGCGGCTTTGGACAGATTGAAAACCTCCATGACGATCGAGGTTGAAAGCATGTTTAATAAATTCTTAGAATGGCTTAAACTATCTACCGCGCCGATGAAAGTGGGTGATCCCACTGACAAGGTGACGGATACTAGTGAAAAAGCTCCTTCTACTAGTGGTAAAAATGGCAATGGTATCTTTTCCCATGTGGAACCTCCACTTACTTATGGTGGACCAATTCCTTCCACCCATTTGAATCATGCCGGTCCTCCCCCTAAGATTGTCAAAAATGAGGACTTTGATTCTTGGGTTTATCGCTTTAAGCAGCATTTGAACCATGTTAATACTAACCTTTGGAGAATCATTGAAGAAGGTTTCTATCCGCATGACTGAAGCAACTTCACTCCTCGAGAAGCCGCGGATAATCAATTCAATGAGAATGCTCTCTTCGTCATCCAAGATGCAATTCCACCCGAAGATCTTGCTCATCTCCGACCCTTCATCGTGGCCAAGGATGCATGGCGGCATGCTGTTTCTCTTCATAGGGGAAGTGCTAGCATTCAACGCTCCAACTATGAAGTAGTGCAAGATGAAGCCAATGAGTTTGCCATGAAAGAAGATGAAGATCCTCGCGAGCTCTATCAGATATTGACTACTCTCGCGGTCTCGCTCCGAGATCATTGGAGCAAGGATACAGATGACAATTGGATCAAGCGCAAATTTCTCAAGGCCATGATGCCATACCACAAGACCATGTCCTTCGTCATTCGTCAAAGGCCGGACTTTCACACCTTGTCCTGAAGTGAAGTGTTGAATGAGTTTGTGGCTATGATCATCTTGGACAAGACCGCCAACAATGCGGTGTTACGTTCTCAAAGAGCAAAGAAGCCCAACCTTGCCTTGAAGGCCAAGGTTAGTGTGGAAGAAGAGGATGATGAGGAAGAAGACGAGAGCAACCCCGAAGATACTAAGTATGATTATCATGAACACATGGTTCTCACTTCAAGGCAATTTTGGAGCAAGAAGAGTACTAGGCCCAACTTCAACAAGAACAACTCAAGTGGCTTCAAGGGAAAGAAACATGTGAGAACATGTTACAATTGTGTCAATGTGAGCCACTTTGTTGTGGATTGCCATTACGAGAAGCGGGAAGACAATGGTGGCAAGCTCATCCGAAAAAACAAAGCCAAGTCCTTCCCCAACAAAAACAACTTCTTCAAGAAGACTCCATCTAGAGGGTTGGTGGTTCAAGAAGAATACGATGAGGATGATGATGATGATGATGAAGATAGTGAAGCCGTGGCCATGGCCTCCATTGCCATTGCCACAACTCCACGATATCCCACTTCGACTCACCCAACGAGAACATCACCGCCAAGTGCCTCATGGCTAATGCCACCAACAAGGTAACCCCCAACATCAAAACCACCATCATTAATACTCCCTCCTTGACAGATTGCATTGATGAAAGTGAGGGGTCTAATGAGGAGGTAAATGAATTTGAGTCTTTTATGAGTAAGCTCAAGGGCAAATCCAAGAAGCACTTCGTTGCTCTCTTGGAACAACTTGGTGAAGCCAATGACATAATCGAGGCTCATGAGGAACCATCTCTAAGATGTAAGGTCATAGTCGTGACTATGCCGATGAGATATCGGACCTTTCTAATTCTCTTGAGGAAGAGCATGTGCACCGTTTGGCTCTTGAGGAGTCACACAATGATGACCATGCTAAATTAAAGAAAGATCTTGATCATGCTCTTGTTTTATCTCGTGTGCTAAGCTCCGAGAATGATAAACTTGGGGTTGACCATGCTAGACTCACGGAGGAGTTTGATTTACTCGACAAGGCCCATAAGGTCTTGAAGGGTGCTCATGCAAGCCTCAAGGAGTCTCATGATCAACTCCAAGTGAAGCTAACCAAGGAGAAAGCCACTTTTCCTCATATGGTATTAATTGATAATGCAAATGCTACTAACCCGTGTTGTGAGCATGTGCATCTTGTGGGGGAGAATGCCAAGTTGAAGGAGCAACTTGAGAAAGGCCTTGTGATGTGCATACAAGGTGAGAAGAACCTCAATGACCTTTTGAGCAATCAAAAGGAAGTTGTGGCCAAAGAGGGAGTTGGGTTTGCACCCAATTACCAGAACAAGAAGAAGAACGACAAGACAAAATGACCTCGCCCTCTCAAACAAACTTTTGTGAAGGAGGGAGAGGGTGATCCAAAGGAGAAAAAGAACAATGTGAAGGGTGTTGATGTCAAAAAGGGCAATGCCACCCCTTCCAACAAAGCCGACGACTTTAACCCTTCTTATGTGTTGTGTCGTGCTAGTGATGGGCATGTTTATGCTAAATTTGTTGGTTCTCCTTATGAGTACATTGAACGGTCTATTTGGGTTCCTAAGACCCTTGTTACTAACATCAAAGGACCAATTACAAAATGGGTACCTAAAACCAAGCATTGATCTCTTGTAGGTGTTTGCTTCCGGTGGGGTATCATGGTTGCTCGCTAGTGGAGCCACAAATCATATGACCGGAAGCAAGAACTTGGTGGTGGACGTGCACAAGATTCCATCTATGCCCACCAATGTCGAGTGGGGTGATGCCTCGTCTTCTAAGGTATTGGGTATTGGCAAGGTTGTCGTTTCTCATGATCTCACGATCAAAAAAGTCATGCTTGTTGAGTCCCTTGCTTACAATCTACTTTCCGTTAGTCAACTTGCACTCATGGACTTTTCCACTTTCTTTGATATTGATACCGTGGCCCTCTTGTGGAGCAAGACTCTTAAAGTAGGCTTTGTTGGGCATGTCGAGAACGGTCTTTATGTGATTAACTTTACGGAGCGACCCACTAAGACCGCGACATGCCTAATGGCCAAAGTTGATGTGGGATGGCTTTGGCATCGCCATTTAGCCCACGTCAATATGAGATCTTTGCAAAGTCTTCTCAAGGGGGACCATGTTCGTGGACTAACAAATGTTAGTTTTGCCAAAGATCGTGCTTGCAGTGCTTGTATCGAAGGAAAACTTCATGAGGAGGCTCACCCTCCCACAACTATCATCTACTCGAAGAGATCCTTGGAGCTTCTTCACATGGATCTCTTTGGGCCTCCATCCTTTGATAGTCTTGGGGGTAGAAAGTATTGCTTGGTGATTGTGGATGATTATTCAAGATACACTTGGGTATATTTCTTCAACAGGAAGAGTGAAACTCAACAAACCGTCATCGACTTTGCGAATGAAGCTCAACGTCAACATGATGCAAAGATCTTGACAATAAGGAGTGACAACGGCTCCGAGTTCAAGAACTACACCTTAGATGAGTTTCTTAGTGATGAGGGGATCAAGCATCAATATTCTGCACCATACACCCCTCAACAAAATGGTGTCGCACAGAGGAAGAACCGGACGTTGATGGATGCGGCAAGGACCATGATGACGGAGTTCAAGTCTCCATACAACTTTTGGGCCGAAGCCATCAACACAGCATGTCATGCATCCAATCGGCTCTATCTCCGCAAAGGCTTGAACAAGACTCCTTATGAAATACTTATCGGTAACAAGCCCAACCTCAAGTACTTCCGGGTGTTCAGGTGTAAGTGTTTCATTCTCAAGAAAGGCGTTCATTTTTCTAAATTTGAGGCTAGAGCTCATGAGGGCATATTTGTTGGTTATGCTACAAACTCTCATGCTTACCGTGTCCTCTCTCATGCTTACCGTGTCCTAAACGAGTCCACCGGACTCATTGAGGAGACGTGTAATGTGGAGTTTGATGAGAATAACGGTTCCCAAGTGGAGCAAAGTGGTACTTGTGATGTAGGTGATGAAATTCCTCCCCAAGCCATAAGAAGAATGGGTGTTGGTCATATCCTACCCATTGAGGAACCCCTTGTGGCCGAAGGAGAAGGACAATGCTCCACTCAAGTGGAGCCATCACCAACCCAAGACCCACATGCTTCCGAAGAAAAAACTGAAGGCCCTCAACCTCGTGAACAAGATCAAGGGCAAGATCAACCTCAAGATGGTGGTGAACCACCAAATGATGCCCAAGGTCAAGTTCTCCCCTTCGAGCAAGTTCAAGATCAAGAGCAAGCTCAAGATCAAGAACAAGCCCAAGACGGCGCTCAAGATGATCAAGTTACCCCTCCTCTTGTCACATCCAAGGAGGAATTAGAGCTTTGTGCCACGAAGATCGCTTCCAAGCTCACTACCAAAGGTCATCTCATGGAGAATGTGGTTGGAAGCCTAAGAAAGGGGGTAAGCACTCGTAGACAATTAGCAAACTATTGTGAACATCATGCATTTGTTTCTTGTGTCGAACCCCAAAAGGTTTATGAGGCGCTCGAGGACCCGGATTGGCTCAATGCCATGCATGAAGAACTCAACAACTTCGAGCACAACCAAGTGTGGAAACTAGTGACAAGGCCGACCGGGAATCATAATGTCATTGGAACCAAGTGGATATTCAAGAACAAGCAAGATGCTCATGGGATCATTGTTCGCAACAAGGCTCGTTTGGTGGCACAAGGCTACTCCCAAGTCGAGGGTATCGACTATGGTGAAACCTTTTCCCTCGTTGCTCGCCTTGAATCTATTCGTTTGTTAATTGCCTATGCTTCTCATCATAATTTCAAGTTGCAACAAATGGATGTGAAGAGTGTTTTTCATAATGGTCCCATTAATGAGTTGGTATATGTCAAACAACCCCCGGGGTTCGAGGATCCTTATTTCCCCGATCATGTGTACCAACTCCACAAGGCTCTCTATGGCCTTAAACAAGCCCCACGTGCGTGGTATGAGCATCTTACAGAGTTGTTACAAGATTGTGGGTTCGAAATCAGGAAAATCGACCCCACTATTTTTACTAAGAAGGTCAAAGGGGAGTTGTTTGTGTGCCAACTATATGTTGATGATATTATTTTTGGTTCCCCTAACAAAGCTTTCAATGAAATATTTGCCGCTCTCATGACCTCAAAGTTCAAGTTGTCTATGATGGGAGAGTTGAAGTTCTTTCTCGGGTTCGAAATCAAGCAAATAAGAGAAGGAACCTTCATCAACCAAGCCAAATACACTCAAGACATGCTCAAGAGATTCAAGCTAAGTGATGTAGAGCCGGCCTCCACTCCAATGCCTGTCAAATGCCAACTTGACATTGATCCCAATGGTAAAGCAGTGGATCAAAAGGTATATCACTCCAAGATTGGCTCCTTGCACTACAAAAAAAAACACTTCCGTGATGATACGTGTTTGTCACAGTAGGTCGCATTTTTTGTCATGCATGTATATCCATGACGATTTTATGACAGAATCAAAATAGTCATACCTGTGCTGTCGTAGAAGTGTTCCATGACATTACCAAAATTATCATCATGGATTACACTTCCATGGCGATAAATCGTGCATCACAGAAGTGCTTTCGTCAAGGGTGACCGACACGTAGCATCCACCGTAACTGAACGCCATTAAGCTATCGGGTCGGGTTTCGGATCCGATAACCCGTTAACAGCCCCGACCAATGGGGATTTTCCACATGTAAAATCATCATTGGCTGGAGGAGACACATGTCAGGTCCGTGTTGGCACAAGTGTCACTCATCCAATGGGCGAGACACGCCTATGATATGTTGACACGTGGACCGGCCCATCAAGTTTAAATGGGCCGGCCCAACTAAAGGCCAACAAGATTTTGCGGACCATAATGGGCCGGCCCAGCTAAAGGCCCACAAGATTTTGCGGACCATAATGGGCTGGCCCAGCTAAAGGCCCACAAGATTTTGCGTGCCATAATGGGCCAGCCCAGGTAAAGGCCCACAAGATTTTTGTGTACCATAATGGGCCGGCCCAGGTAAAGGCCCACAAGATTTTTGTGTGCCATAATGGGACGGCCCAGGTAAAGGCCCACAAGATTCTTGCGGATCGTAATGGGCCGGCCCAGCTAAAGGCCCACGAGATTTCACCAACATTAATCGGCCGGCCCAGCTGTAGGCCCACAAGATTTTGAGGACCCTAGTAGGCCGACCCATTAACTGGCTGCCATGTTTTGGGCCAAATGTCGACCCATATTTGATCCGGTCCATTAATGGCCTGCCACGTTCCAGGCCTAATAATGGCCCATATGAGATCCGGCCCGTTAAAAGCCTACCACGTTCCGGGCCAAATTACGGCCCAGATCATGTCCGGCCCTTTAAGAGGCTTTGGGCTATATTATGGCCCATATCAGATTCGGCCCGTCAACTGGACGCTATGTTTTTGGGCCCACTTGCTAAAGGCCCATTTAGTAATTCGGCCTGATATTAGTTTCGGCCTGTTAAGGGCCCGTTTAACATTTTGGCCCTATATTAATTTCGGCCTGTTAAAAGCCCGTCATATAGTTGGGCCTAACTACAGCCCGGTTTGCATCCGGCCTGCTCGCAGCCGATATCTAATTGGGCCAAACAAGGACTGAGACAATTTTGGCATGTTAAAAGCTCGTGATTTGATTCGCACAATCATGGGCCGGGGTCCATTTCGGGCTGCTGCCGGCCCGTGAGTTGTTCGGCACGTTTCAGGCCCAACCTACATCGTGATTGCATGACGACCCGATTATGTACCGTAATTTTATGGTTTGGCCGGTTTACTGCGAAGACAGGATATATATACAGTAAAATAACTGCAGCATTGTGAATAAGAAAAAACCTAGACTATACAATAAAGAAATTACGACATATTACATCCACTGGGCATCAAAGTTCGCCACTATGATAATAATGTTGGGATCTACGGTAGGGTGCGTTGACTGCAAATTAAAATTTTCCTACACGCAGAACAACCAAGAACATGCTACGGGAGATGGATCACAGATCGTTACCACTAGACGCGCAGTGCCATGCAGGGGAAGAAGAGTTGGGGCAGCACGTCTGCGTGGACCGTCTCCTCCTCGTCCGATCTCCCTCAAACAGCCGGTCATCCGATCCCACGTACAAGTTTGCTGGAGCGACGCAAGTGCACCACCTCTAACGGTATCCGCGCGTGCAGGAGGAACACCGTACGGTGGACTGCTAGGTTCGATCACACAGTCGGCGGCGAGTGGAGGTGGCTATTCGCCACACATGCAAACCCTAATCGCAGCACCGAAGCGATCAATCAATCATGAGTGTGCCGCACCTCCACTTTATATAGGCGTCTGTCGCGGGCTCAACTCTTGGGCCTCGCACGGACCCTAAAGACCACAAGTCTACTCGGCCACAATCCGAATACAGCTCGGATCACATCCGACAAGTGTCCTCGGATCCGACCTCGTAGGTTCCTTCCCTTAAGCGCGCGACCCCTTAGGATCAAGTCGGCTTGGTCACAGTTTGGATCACCTCCAACCTACACGGTTGGTAGCGGCCTCTAGCAAGGCGTGCCAACCACCAAGCAGACTATGAAGCTGGTTAGGCGAACCTATACAACGTGTCACACTTCTATTCCCTTTGCCTCACGATATGTGTTGTCGGGCTCAAGGCGAGATTGTCATCCTTGTGCTAGCCCGACCACTTTCTCGTTCCAGTGATACCGACCACTATCCGGATTATCCCATAATCCTTGTCGCATGGCCATGCTTATCCTGGTCGGATCACATGAGGGGCCCAGAGTATATCTCTCTTGATCGGAGGGGCAAATCCCATCTTGCTCGACCATGTCTCGCAGCATGGGTCTGGACAAGCCCGAAACCTACCTTTGTAACTACCCAGTCACGGAGTAGCGTTTGGTCGGCCCAAAGCAAGTCTGTCACCATCCCGAGTACATGCGTCAGCTCAGGTCTTAGGACATAGAACATATGTTGTACTAGAGACTCACAGATGATATATTGCTGCGTCTCTTAGTTGGGTCTGTCCGACTCGGACCTTATCTCGACTCGGATCCGACTACGTCGAATCCTAACAGACCTTTCCAAGTCCATATTATCCGGTTAGCATCCAATGCTCCATGGCTAGTGAGACCAAGCCATCGACCGTGTCATATGCTAGTCTAGTCGACTGTGCGTCCACACATTCCTTTTGACTAGGGACCTTTTAGGACAGTCACCATACAACGCATAGTCCCACAAACAAGTCACATACTTGCTGATACACATCATTGATAATGTCCAAGGACTATCTTTATTCATAAACACATAGGAAATATCATCATACATGATTGCCTCTAGGGCATATCTCCAACAGTCTCCCACTTGCACTAGAGTCAATCAAATAGACATCGAATGCCCATAGCTCTAACATGCCCCTCCTGCTTGGGTTGTGGAAGCGGCTTAGTCAACGGATCTGCAACATTTGCATCCGTGTGAATCTTGCATAACTCTACATCACCATTCTTTACGATCTTTCGTATCAGGTGATATTTCCAATCTATGTGTCTGACCTTGTGTTGGTTCCTCGGCTCCTTGGCTTGTGCGATGGCACCAGAATTATCACAATAAAGGTCCAACGGTTTCACCAAGGCTGGGAAAATACCAAGATCATCCAGAAAATGCCAGATCCAAACACCTTCCTTTGCAGCTTCACAAGCCGCAATGTATTCGGCTTCTGTGGTAGAATCGGCCACGGTATCCTGCTTGGAACTCATACAGTGCACTGCTCCTCCGTTCAAGACATACACGAATCCGGACTGTGATCGTCAATCATCTCTATCGGTTTGGAAACTAGCATCAGTGTAACCCCTTACGACGAGCTCTTCCTCACCTCCATAAACTAGGAACATCTCTTTAGTCCTTTTCAGGTACTTCAAAATAGTCTTTACCGCTTCCCAGTGACTCTCACCTGGGTTGGTCTGGTATCTACTTGTTAGGCTTATTGCAAAAGAAACATCAGGCCTTGTACATATCATGGCATACATGATGGATCCGATTGCCGAGGCATACGGAATCCTACTCATCCTGCTTCGCTCATCAGATGTCGAAGGACTCTGAGTCTCGCTTAGCCTTACACCATGTGAGAGTGGCAAGAACCCTTTCTTCGCCTCACTCATGTTGAACCGCTTCAACACTTTATCTATGTACGTGCTCTGGCTTAAGCCAAGCAGCCTCCTCGATCTATCTCTACAGATCTTAATGCCTAAAATATAGACTGTCTCACCAAAGTCCTTCATCGAAAACTTGCCATTCAATGATTCCTTGACCGAGTTTAGCATCGAAACATTGTTCCCGATCAACAATATGTCATCCACATACAAGATCAAAAACACTATCGAGCTCCCACTTAACTTCTTGTACAAACAAGAGTCCTCTTCGCTTTTGATGAAACCGAGACCAGTGACGACCTCATCAAAACGAATGTTCCAACTCTGAGATGCTTGCTTCAACCCATAAATGGATCTCTTGAGCTTGCGTACCTTACTAGTGCTAGTCGGATCGACAAAACCCTTGGGCTGAATCATATACACATCCTCGATTAAATTTCCGTGAAGAAAAGCCATTTTGACATCCATCTGCCATATCTCGTAATCGAAATATGTAGCTATAGCTAGTATGATCCTCACCGATTTTAGCATCGCTACCGGCGAGTAAGTCTCGTCGTAGTCAATTCCTTGAACTTGTCCATAACCTTTAGTGACAAGCTGAGCTTTGTGGATCTGAACATTTCCATCCACATCGGTTTTCTTCTTAAAGACCCATTTGCAACCAATGGCAGTTACGCCAGGTGGCGGATCAACCAAGTCCCAGACTTGATTCTCATCCATGGACTTTAACTCGGATCTCATGGCCTCCAGCCATGCCTCGGAATCTGGGCTCACCATCACTTCCGCATACGTGGTCGGCTCATCACTTTCTAGCAACAATACATCACGCACTCTGCGCAATCTTTCCGACCTTCGTGGTTCCGGTGCCGCTTCCACTACAGGTTCCCTGACTGGCTCCGGTATGATCTCATCACCAGCTGAGCCATCTGTGAGTGGTCCTCGAATTTCTTCGAGTCAAACCGTCCTCCCACTAGCCTCCCGACTGAGAAACTTTTTCTCAAGGAAAACCCCGTTCTGAGAAACAAACACTTTGTTCTCTTCCCGGTTGTAGAAGCTATATCCCAAGGTTTCCCTCGAATATCCCATGAATATGCATTTATCCGACTTAGGTGTAAGCTTGTCTGACATAAGTCGCTTGAAAAATGCTTCACAACCCCAAATATTTAGAAAAGACAATCCGGGACTCTTCCTGGTCCACATCTCATGTGGTGTCTTGTCTACGGATTTTGATGGTACCCTGTTAAGTGTGAAAGCTGCAGTTTCTAGAACGTATCCCCAGAATGACAAGGGTAAATCCGATTTGCTCATCATAGACTAGACCATGTCCAACAAGGTCCTATTCCTCCATTCTGACACGCCGTTTCTCTGTGGCGTACCGGGAGGTGTGAGCTGAGGTACTATACCTCGACTTTTCAGATGATCATCAAACTCCTGGATCATGTACTCACCTCCACGACCAGATCGCAGAAGCTTTATAGTCTTGCCGAGCTGGTTCTCAACCTCGTTCTGAAACTCTTTGACCTTTTCAAAAGTTTCCGACTTGTGCCTCATCAAATAGATATATCCATATCTACTCAAGTCGTCGGTAAAAGTCACGAAGTACTGATAGCCACCTCTGGCAGTTGTGCTCATCGGACCACACACATCACTATGTATAAGCTCCAACAGCTCGGACGCCCTCTCGCAACTCTTTGCGGAAGGAGACTTAGTCATCTTGCTGAGCAAGCATGATTCACATGTCTTGAACGACTCAAAGTCGGACGAAGTTAACAGCCCATCATCATGGAGCTTCTTCATGCGTTTCAGACTAATGTGTCCAAGCCGACAATGCCAGAAGTATGTCAGATTTATCTCATTAGGCTTATGCCTCTTAACATTCACATTATAGACTGGTTCCTATTCTACAATATAAATAGCCCATCAATAATGGGTGCATAGCCGTGGAACATACCATTTAGAAATATCGAACAACCATTGTCCTTTAAATTGAATTATAACCTTGACTCATCAAACATGAGGCAGAATGTTCCGACTAAGTGCAGGAATGTAATAACAATTATTCAATTCCATAATGAATCCAGAAGGAAGCCGGAGCTGCATCGTGTCGACCTCTAATGCAGCAACTCTTGCTTTGTTGCCAACCCTGATGTCAATCTCCCCTTGTGCCACACGCCTAGTACTTACCAGCCCCTGCATCGAGTTGCAAATATGAACAACCGATCCGGTATCAAATACCCAAGAGCTACTAGGTATGTTGGCAAGGTAAATGTCAATAACATATGCAACAAGTGTACCTTCGCCTGAAGCAGCATTCCCGGCCTTCTTGCCATGCTCTGCAAGCCACTTTCTACAGTTCCTTTTCCAGTGACCGGTCTCCTTGCAGTGATAGCAAACGGTCTTCGAGTCCGGTCCAGACTTCGGCGCAGCAGCGGAGGTTACCTTCTCCGTGCCCTTTGACTTAGCCTTTTTCTTGGACCAACTCTTCTTGAACTTAGCCGATTTCTACACCATCAACACTTGATGCGTTCCTTTCTTAATATCCTGCTCTGCCACTTTGAGCATCCCATGCAATTCAGTGAGCTTCTTATCCATGCCATGCATATGATAGTTCGAGATGAACATCCCATAGATGGGCGGAAGAGAACCCAGAACAGCATCAGTAGCCAGCTCATCCAAGAGCGGGAAACCCAAACGATCCAAAGCACATATCCGATCATCTTGATCACATGTGGGCTCAGTGGATCACCTTCCTTCAGCTTGCAATCCATCAAGGATTGCCAGACGTTGAACCTTTCGGTCCTAGCCTGTGCCTGAAACATGCTCTTGAGACTCTCGATCATATCATAAGCCTCAACATTTTTGAAATGCTGTTGCAAATGAGGCTCCATACAAGCCAACATCAGATAGCTGATCTCCGTTGATTCATCAATGAGTTTCTGGTAGGCATTCTTAGTTGTGGCATTAGCATTATCGGCAGGTTCCTCTGGAAGTGGATCCTATAGAACATGTTCCTTTTTATCATGCTTGAGAACAATTCTCAGATTTCTATACCAGGTGGTAAAGTTTGTTCCATTCAGTTTATCCTTTTCCAGAATTGATTTCAATGCAAAGTTGGGTTGAGCAGGTGGTGCCAATTATCTACAACAAAAACTATGCAATCACTAAGCAATGTGTTTATGTATAGTAATTCTAACCTAAACAGAAATACTCCCACTGAAGTCAGCATCCCTCCACAAACTCTCAGTGATTCAGGATCCGACTAGCGCATGCGACTAGTGAGCTTTAGCATCACTGCTAGCCAACATACCTATCCGGTAAGCAACTCCTTGCTAATTGTATCTCTATACGACTCCTGTCGTTCGGGAAGGTATCTCATACCCTGGCTCCCAACCTTCTTTGCCACAAGGCCCAAAACCGTTTTGATAGCCTTGTCAAGTTAACCTGATGCAGTGCATGTCCGGGTCCGACACGAACCCTTCAGTTCAAGGACATCGAGCAGCACCCCAATTTTATGAGCCCACTACTAGACGTACTTGACGTGCGAAGGTGCAACATCGGGGATGGCAATTTGCTTGATATTCATGAGGCATCATTCTACCATTCTAACATGCATAGAAACAAATAAGCATAACAATCACATATAAACATATATTGTGAAATAGTATGGCTCCTTCATGGACGTTCTTCCAAATCGGCTCCGACTCCTATAACCATCTAGAAACTCCATCTCGTTTGTCACGCCGGGACGCCAAGCCACCAACCTGATCTCTATTGTCCAACTACTACAACTAGTAATGAATTTTACATAGAGTCACAAGTCGACACGCAGGTCATTATGCAATATAATGAAAGCACTTTGGCTCCTGCCGGCTGACAAACATGACACATAGGCCACGTATAAATTACACACATGCATCACATACACATGAGCCATACTATTCACATCAAACCTGCAAAACAAAGTTATGCATAGAATCACATTCTACCGGTTTGTGTGTCGGGTACGAAATACATGGCGCCCGACGTTTTCGGAAATCACAGATCACATCTGAACTCCGAGCACACCGAATTCTCTGATCTGACCGATCTCATCAATCATCGTGAATCCGATTCGGATTTACGTTTCACTGTTAACCCCGATGGCGGATGACCGACCGATAGGGGTAGATCGTGTCACGAACTCATCGATCCCGATTGATAGAAAACATAGCCTCAACGATCCCCATGTGCAATTGATCTCATCAACCATGCACATAGCCGATCTTATCAAGTACAACAGATCTCATCTGCTGCCTCCACATATCTAATATGCATACGATCTAAATCCAAATCCTATAGCAGAGGCTCTGATACCACTATTGGGATCTACGGTAGGGTGCGTTGACTGCAAATTAAAATTTTCCTACGCGCAGAACAACCAAGAACATGCTACGGAAGATGGATCACAAATTGTTACCACTAGACGCACAGTGCAGTGCAGCGGAAGAAGAGTTGGTGCAGCGTGTCCACGTGGATTGTCTCCTCCTTGTCCGATCTCCCTTGAACAGCCGGTCGTCCGATCCCACGTACAAGTTCGCCAGAGCGACACAAGTGCACCGCCTCTAATGGTATCCGCACGTGCAGGAGGAACACCATGTGGCGGAATGCTAGGTTCGATCACACAGTCGGCGGCGAGTGGAGGTGGCTATTTGCAACACATGCAAACCCTAGTCGCGGCGCCGAAGCGATCAATCAATCATGAGTGTGCCGCACCTCCACTTTATATAGGCGTCCGTCGCGGGATCAACTCTTGGGCCTCGCACGGACCCTAAAGCCCACAAGTCTACTCGTCCACAATCCGAATACAGCTTGGATCACATCCGACCAGTGTCCTCGGATCCGACCTTGTAGGTTCCTTCCCTTAAGCGCGCGACCCCTTAGGTTCAAGTTGGCTTGGTCACCGTTCGGATCACATCCGACCTGCACGGTTGGTAGCGGCCTCTAGCGAGGCATGCCGACCACCAAGCAGACTATGAAGCTGGTTAGGCAAACCTGTACAACATGTCACACTTCTATTCCCTTTGACTCACGATATGTGTTGTCGACCTCAAGGCGAGACTGTCATCCTTGTGCTAGCCCGACCTCTTTCTCGTTCCAGTGATACCGACCACTATCCGGATTATCTCATAATCCTTGTCGCATGGTCATGCTTATCCTGGTCGGATCACACGAGGGGCCCACAGTATATATCTCCTGATCGGAGGAGCAAATCCCATCTTGCTCGACCACGTCTCGCAGCATGGGTCTGGAAAAGCCCGAAACACACCTTTGTAACTACCCAGTCACGGAGTAGCGTTTGGTCGGCCCAAAGCAAGTCTGTCAGCATCCTGAGTACATGCGTCAGCTAAGGTCTTAGGACATAGAACGTATGTTGTACTAGAGACTCACAGATGACATATCGCTGCGTCTCTTAGTTGGGTCTATCCGACTCGGACCTTATCTCGACTCGGATCCTCCGACTACGTCGAATCCGAACAGACCTTTCCAAGTCCATATTATCCGGTTAGCATCCAATGCTCCATGGCTAGTGAGACCAAGCCTTCGACCGTGTCATATGCTAGTCTAGTCGGCTCCGCGTCCACACAACCCTTTCGACTAGGGACCTTTTAGGTCAGTCACCATACAATGCATAGTCCCACAAACAAGTTACATACTTGCTGATACACATCATTGATAATGTCCAATTACTATCTTTATTCATAAACACATAGGAAATATCATCATACATGATTGCCTCTAGGGCATATCTCCAACAAATAAAGCACAAGCAGACATCAGATTACATACACTGGGCATCAAAGATCGCCACCAGTGCAAATAAACACGTCGACAAAATAATATACAAAACCGATAGCACTTTAATAGAGTTCAAGAAAGGTTAGCCCTGCTGGGGAGCTGCAGCGCAAGCAGCTGAGCAAGATGATGAGACTGCGCTTATTCAACACTTATATCTTCCTCACTCTAAAAGATAAACAAGCAGACAGATGACAGGTTTTTCACATAAAAGTATCAGTGCTGACTATTCATTACATTTCTTACTGAAGAATAAAGTGACACAGTGTAAAATTGCATTAACACAATATGTTATTGTTCAGGTCAATACATGGCAGGAAATGACATTGTGAAGGAGTTGGCAACTTCACGACACCACTGGATTACAGATCAAGAACTCATAAGTATCTATGGTTAGTGTGCTGTCAATTTATCCCATTTCAGATTGGCAAATAAAGAGATGGTTTAAATAATAGTAGAATGATATGACAATGTTCATAGTTAAGACATTGTAGAATATGACATTGTGTTGTAGTGGGTAGGTTCACCACACCACTGGATTACGGATGAAGAATAGAAGCATACATGCAGTGCAAAAGAATATCACTTGCTCTGTATAGTTTAATTTACATGGTATGAAGAAGGAACTTGGTTGTACAACTGAAAATTTAAATTGAGAGGGACAAACTTTTGTTTATGAACTACATAATAAACTTTAAACATGCAATTTGATGCAAACACCAAAAATAAATAGTTGTTGCAGTCATGCCTAACCAAATATATACAACAAAGTTTGAAGGCTTGAGAAGGACAAACTTACATTATTGGTGAAGACAGGCTCTATAAAGGCCTTGGCCGTGCTGATGTGGGGGGGGGGGGCAATTCAAGAAGTTTACCATAGAATCTTCTTCATAAGCATTGCCTTTATTCTACATTTTGTTAAAAGTAAATATAGATGTGATAATATATGAAAAAATGGAGAATATTTAAGATAAGATGAAGAGTGATGCTACATAACCAAGTAGCTATAAATGTAAGTGCAGCGATACAGGCAAAAGGTACAGCCAAGAGCAATGCATAGCTAAACTTCTTGAGTACCAACCTTATGGTAAGAGTAAATATAGATCTGATGTGTAGAAAATGGAGGGCAAAGGAAAATAAGCTGCGGAGTGATGGTACATGAACAACTACCTGTCATTATAAGTACACTTATAAAGGACATCATGTACTTACAAGAACAATGCAGAGCTAAAAAACATTGGCATTGGATATATTATACACTAATGTAACCATTCATACAAATCAGATAATTTGGAGCGAACAATTGATAAGCAAGCTATCATGCATACTGCTGTCACATAATGAACTAGGTATGTATGCAAGTATAGTGATACATGACAATAGGTACTAACAAGAGCAAAGCAACGGGCATCATATTTGCGATATCCTGTCGTTCTTTTCAAACCGGAATTCTTCTTCGAGCAGATTTCCTGCAAAAAAGATCCGTAAGGCACATGCGGAAAAGTAGAAGTTCAAATTGTCATGTGATTTCATAGACAGTACCTCATCCTGAGAATGAGACCAGTGCATAACAAGGTTTTTACATTCAGTGTCTTCTAAATTTAGCACAGGAGACTTCACTAGAAATTCGTTTATAGACTTGCCATCAAAGTGTGATTTCCTCAGGTAACATCGATACTGCTGCAATGCTTCCTTGAAAAGCACAAGCAAGCTTTGCTCGTCATGACTATCCAGATTAACCCTCGCCTAGTTACAACAATGTAATGTAAATCATTGATGTGTTCAATCAGCAGAAAACAGGAAAATAATAACCATGAATAATAGCACTTACACGTAAGTTGGACAGGAAGATGTGAAAATGGTGTTTGTCTTCACTATAATCTTCCCATGATGGGAATATATGCACATAGTCCCTAACAACATTGAAAGCATTGTCTTTTAAACTGGGAATAAATGGGATGGTGTTCCAATCTGCAGGAATTGGTCGTCTCTGCAGTTGGGATAGGTCTTCAGCCGGTGGACTTGCTGTAGTTTTTGCTGGAGTGGGATTTTTCTGTGGTACGACCGGTGCTATGGAAAATGAAATCGTTATACCTTTTGCTGGAGAGCGGGTCCTGTGTGGTGGGGCTAGTGGTGTGGCCAGTGAAGTATGGGTACAGTCTGCTGGAGTCGGTCCTACGTTTTTTGTCACTGGTTGTACCGCTAATATAAGTGGGGTGCTGTCTGATTTCTCCGGCACCACCACGTTTTTCAAGGACTTTGCTGGTGCTCCTTCAGGTTCGGCAATCACCCTCTTCCTTTTTGATGTCTGATGCACAAGAATAGCATTTGAGTGGAAAAACATGGTATGATGACAGATGGAATATGTATTGATAATGGATGGGCATGGCATCTCGACATATATGATGAGTAAACTATGCAGATGGCGGTGCAACAAAGTAGAAGAAATGCAAGACAACATATGCAAGATACCGCAATCAATAAAACCTTGCCAAATTAGAACAGGCACCTTGATGGGTGAACAGGACAGGCCATCTGCCTTTGACTCCTCGAGGTTAGAATAGTCATTAGGACATTATTCTGAACAAGACTCAACAGGTGGGGAGCGTATGAGTTTCATTGCATCCAGAATGGAACTCAATGCCTTGGTGCCAATTTTGTAAGTCATTGCAGTGTTTAGCTTCAAGAGTGCACTACTGCTAGTGCGACACAAAGCAGCTACACAGATCATAGTGTAGATATAACGGGGAAAACTATAAGCATCAGAGTAAAATCAGCAAAGTGGAACTTGCTGGAATATATGTGCTAGTACTACCGGTACGGCTAGAAAGGCTTCGGATACCAGTTCTCTTCAACTGAAGGTGCGGTATTGTTAATATCAGTGTAACTCTCAAAGGCTACACAGCTTCCCGCATTTCCTTGCTATTCTTATAGGATTCAAGTGGGCAGGTCACTACAAATCCTATTCCTATGTTTACAAAATCCTACGAATCAAATAGGCTCAAAGTGTCCATCACAACCGATCATATAGACCTCTACACTACAAATGTCACTGCTCATCTTCAGTACAAGGAACATATTATACTACTATCATACTCCCTCTATTCCAAAATATAAGTCTTGGTAGAGATTTCCACTATGGATCACATACAGATGTATCCAGATACATTTTAGAGTGTAGATTCACTCATTTTGCTCCATATGTAGTCCATGGTGGAATCTATACAAATACTTGTATTTAGGAATGGAGAGAGTACATATTAAAGAAGAACGGAAGAGGAATATGGTAAAGAAGAGCAAGCAGATTTTGGATAATAAAATGTTGGTTGCGTACACTACAAAAAAAAGACACATCCGTGACATTTTGGGCTGAACAAATTTTTTTACTGTCATACATATGACACTTCTATGACGATAATTGTGACAAAACCCGGTATCATCATAGATGTGGTGGGCTCCTACTTCTATGACAAAAAATCATGATAGAAAATGGGCTTTTTGTCCTGGGTGGGCCGGAGACGCAGTTGCATGGCATTCTTTGGGCCGTCCATGACGGAAAAAACCATGGTAGAAGCAAGGGGGAGGAAAATTTCGGGGAGTTGCCGGTTACGGTGGGAGGTCGGGGGCCGACGGATGCACGTTTCTCTCATACATGTACGCGCGTGTGTGCGAGGCGTTGGCTCTAACTGAACCTGAACGAGGCATTGGGCTCTAACTGAACCCGAGTGATTGCACTGCAGGCTACGTGTTACTGAACCCGAGCGATCAATTGATGGCTGTTAACTAAATCCGATGGAGCGATTTCTTCGCTACTGCTGCT
>NC_041393.1:181415470-181432230 GCF_002162155.2 Triticum dicoccoides | reverse complement strand
GGTACGCCACACCCCTCCCGATGAACAGGACCCCCGTTTCGACCGTAGGAGGTCCGTTTCCTCCATTTTGCGGTACGCCACACCCCTCCCGATGAACATGACCCCCATTTCGATCGTAGGAGGTTCGTTTCCTCCATTTTGAGGTATGCCACACCCCTCCCGATCAACAGGACCCCCGTTTCGACCGTAGGAGGTCCGTTTCCTCTATTTTGCAGTACGCCACACCCCTCCTGATCAACGGGACCTTGTTCTGAACATGGCCGGTCGAACACAAGGCCGTATCCTCCATTCTGCGGTACGCCAGGCCTCCTTTCCATCGCCTATTCCGTCCAAGCCGGTTGGCTCCCACGCGTTCCGTTGCCTCCCAATGAACACGGCGCATTCTGTTGCCTCCCCATGAACACGATGCATTCCGTTGCCTCCCCATGAACACGAGCCCTCACCGTACGTATGCGCGACTAAGCGTTCGAGACCCCACCCGTATGTACACATACGTGGCCATATTTTCTTTCTTGCACCCTGGCCGTTGTACGTACGTGTACATGCTACGTGTGCACCTCTACTACAACACATGCGCGCCTCTACATCGACCAGTATGTACGTACACGTTGGCGACCAGGATGACAACGCTACATATGCTTCGACCAGGTGGGTTCCGACTGGGAGGCACTTCCTTGCCTGCAAAGATGTAGCTGGTGGGTCCCAGCAGTCAGGGGGGCGAATCGTTTTGTTTTTGTTTTTTTGCTCGGACGCACTTCCTTGCTTGCGAATGTGTTGCTGCTGGGTCCCAGCAGTCAGGGGGCGAATCGTTTTTTTTTGCCCGGACGCACTTCCTTGCGTGCGAAGGTGTAGCTGCTGGGTCCCAGCAGTCAGGGGGTTATCGTTTTTTTTGCCCGGACGCACTTCCATGTGTGCGAAGGTGTAACTGGTGGGTCCCAACAGTCGGGGGCGAATCATTTTTTTTCGGATGCACTTCCTTGCATGCGAAGATGTAGCTGGTGGGTCCCAGCAGTCAGGGGGGCGAATTGTTTTTTTGGACGCACTTCCTTGCGTGCGAAGATGTAGCTCGTGAGTCCCAGCAGTCAGGGGGCCAATCATTTTTTTTGCGAAATACGGTGGCCCTTCCGGTGGCTCCACGCTGTCAGGTGGAGGAATAATTTTTTTGTGCGTAATAAGGAGGCACTTCCTTGCGGCTGCCATGGACCCAGCTGTCAGCCTCTCCACGTATAGTCCATGTTCGATGGAAGTCGTTCCTTGACCACGTTGACCACGCCACGCCGAGAGCACCACGGCGGTGGACGACGGCGAGGCCTAGGAAGGGGACGACACGGAGCCGGGGAAGACACGGTAGTGGATGCACACGCGGAGAGGAGTATGATGGCTCACTGGTTCGGCTGCGCTGCCATCGCTGCAGAATAACAGGGGGTTTGCTTGAGTGGAGGGATGGCCTGGTCAGCGGTGGGAGTAGTAGAGGGCGGTGAGGCCTCCGCGGCAGCACAGCCGGCCACGGGGGGCAGGAGCAGGCGGCACGACCGGCGCTGCTTTGGGCGGCTGGAGCAAGAAGACCAGAGGTTGAAGAAGCACGATGGCCGTTGGATGGACATCATACGGTCATTGTAGCTAGAATCGTTTATTATTGACTAAGTTGACAAAGCCCTTGGTACGTTAACTTAGTAGGCCACAGGTCAGCTTCCGAAACGGTGCGCCCCAGATGTCAGGGGGAGGAATCATTTTTTGGGCGGGTGAAGCTAGAATATCCAAGATTGAAGAAGAAGCACGGCATCCGTTGGATGGACATCCAATGGCCACTGCTGCTAGGACCGTGTGTTGACTATAAGTTGACAAAGCCTTGCATACGCGTCAACTCTGTTTTTTTAGGGGACGAGTCAACCTAGTAAGGCCAGAAGTGTGTGGCAGAGAACTTATAGCCCATTTGAGATTTGTAAGAATGTGTACCCATTTTTGAATTCTAATGGAATTTACTACAGCCCATTTACAGTTTGTTAAAAGTACGGCCCATTTCAACCAACCGTTCAAAACAGAATTCAATTAAATTTCCCACATTTTGATGGGATCCGAATATTTTTATCCCTAAATTTCTAGTCAGATTAAATACAATTTCAATATAAATTTCTATTACGTACAAATTCAACGAAACATTGCGCTCGCAACAATTAATGAAATTAAAATTTTCAATATTCCAAAAATAATATTTTATAAAGTAATCACTGTTTGGTGCCTTTTTTTATAGTTACTACCTAGTTTTTATAATTACATCCAGTTTATTATTTCTTAAAGCCCATTTTCTTGTTAAGCCTAATGCATCCCTCCTAGGAAAGATTTGCAGCCCAGCGGGTTGGAGAATAACAACTTGACCTTGCCTGGGTATTCCTCAAAAAAAGTATAGCTGGGCTAGCCATTTTCAGCTTGAAAAAAATTAATATCTGGGCTGGATATCTGTCCTGGGCTAGACGGGCCACAGCCCGCCCAGTTAATACCTACAGCGATGTTTTCGTTGTTGTTCAGAGGAGAAAAAATAATATCTGGGGTAAACATCAAAAAACTCTACAGTGCTCACACCTCAAAAACACAAATACTGCTCGAGTTGCTTGGTCCCAGCTGTCGGCCGCTTCTTGTGCAATTCTCTCATTTATTGACTACTCCCTCCTTTCTGGTTTATAATGCTCAATTCAAAAATTTCACCAATCAAGGTAGATGGCGAGTGGTGGAATACTTTTTGTAGTTTTGCAAAAGCACCTAATTAATGCTCTTGTTATCCTCAAAAAATTATGTTTATCAATGCATTAATTGCAATGCATGCATGCATAAAGTACATGCATTCGTTAATTTTCTCTTAATACTTGCATGCAATGATTTAATGCACCTTGGAATCTGAACATGTTATGGAAAACAACCAAATTGAGCCTTATAAAATGGAAAAACTAAAATTTTGAGATAAGCCCTATAAACCGGAAAGGAGGAAGTACATAGGTTAACAATGGTGTGGGACCGTGATGTCAGGAAACCAGGAGGAAGCAAAATAAATTATAGTTATATATATATATATATAATAAGGAGGCACTTGCGTACGTGAGGCTATGGACCTGGTGGGTCCCCATTGTCATCCTATCCAAGTTAAGTCATCTCCTCGCCCGCGCGCGGTTTCCGCCCGAAATAGTTAGTGCCGACCGCCCCGCTTCCCGGTGTAGGCGATTGCTCCACCTTCAAACGACACAGGTGTCGTCCGTCCGTACATCTGCCACACACATTAATGATATGCCGTTGCCGAGGCGGCTACTTCAGCGCCACACGTCCGTCCCTTCGCCCGCCCACCATTGCTATATAAACTGCTACGCCGGCCATAGCCGCAGTCATCCGCATACGTTCCCTTTCTCCTTTCCACACCACTACTGCCCACCATGGCTTCCTCGCGCTCTAGCGCTCTTCGGGATGGGCGGACGACGGACCACAAGGAGATGGCAGCCATTGCTGTCGACCAGCTGGCCAGCAGGCAGCCGGAGGACGACGACGTCCCAATGGAGAACATGGTAGTCGACGATCCGGCGCCAACCCCCTCCTCCGCGACATCCTCGCTGGTGCATTGCACCATGACCATCGGCGAGGACCGTGCCCAATATATGGACAGGGTGAGGCAGATGCATGAGGAGCAGTTCCAGGAGGCGCAGGCTGACGCCGCCTACAACCACCATCTCCTCCAGGAGCACCTGCAGGCGGAGGAGCAGATCGCTGCGGAGCGGGCGGAGTAGGAGGCGCTGCTCGACTCGTACTGCTCCGCCCAGAAGGGCCGCCTCGAGCGCTGGTGGTACCGCATGCGAGTGACGGAGGCTGCAGCCGCCTACAAAGAGGCTAGCAAAGAGGGCGATGAAGCGGGCGAGGCGCTGTTTGGCGAGACCAAGGACGAGGTAGAGGACAATGCCGGCTCCGACGAGTGCCAGCTCCGCTGGCGTCGATGACGCCCTTCTCCGCCGAGGCCCCGCGGCGCCAACAACGAGGCAGAGGACACCGTCGGCTCCGCCGAGGCCCCGCCCCGCCAACAACGAGGCAGAGGACATCGCCGGCTTAGCCGAGGCCCCACCCTGCCGGCAGCATGGGGGAGGATTTCCACCGCTCCGCTGAGGCGTCGCCCGCCGGCAACGAGACAGAGGACATCGCCGGCTCCGCCGAGGCCCCGCCCCGCTGCCAACGAGGCCGCGCCACATAGAAAACGAGGAAGAGTATGGTAGGTCGCCGCCGCTCAGATCCAAGTAAGGCCACCACTGCTACCTTTGGTTGAAGCCAAGCTAGGCGGGTTGACCATTGACAGCCGGTTAGCTTCTTGGCAGCGACGTGGAGTCAGAGAGCTGCGCTGGAGAAGAACGCTGCTTCTACTTAACTACTAGTGCATTTGGCTGACTGACACGTGGGCCCAACAGGCCACATGTCAGTTATGCAACTGCACCCGCAGTTAAGTCACTGAAGCTTCTGTTCGGCTCAGCGGGACACAGGTGGATAGCTTCGGTTAATTAATTATACCTCCAGCGCACCCCTTTTTAGTTTTTTTTAGAAAAGGAGGATGACCCCCGGCCTTTGCATCTGGGAGATGCATGCGGCCACAAACACCCCTTTTTAGTTGAAGAATGTATGAAATGTAATTAAATCCGGCATGTTTATATGAAATCCGACCGTGTATGAATGAATTTATTTTGATTAGTTCGAATTCATGTATCACTGGCATTGGATGAACATGCAAAACAATACGTACTAGCATTATTCCCAGGGTGATGACCTCGTTTGCAGCAGTTTCACATGTACTCCCTCCGGTCCTTTCTATACAAGTTTTGTCTGCAGTCAAAGTATCTCTACTTTGACCATTCTTATACAAAAAAGTATGCACTTTCACAATGTGCGAAGTAAAAAGGAACATAAGGAGTACAAAGAGTTTGAGCAGCTTTTTAGCGTTTCTGTACATTGCAATCAATCACAAAGGGCTGGCAATTCATAGAGAACATTCAAAACAATCGATGATTATGCATCTCAGCAACTCACATGTTAGAGGCAATATTTACTTCACAACTAAAGAATAAAGAAAAAAATTGATCGACACATTCTGACAGCAAGGGCGTCCCATTCGAAAATATCAAACGCATGTCTTAAAATCAATGACAAAAATTTGACAAGGTTGTCCCATTCCAAAATATCAAATGCCTATGATTGTGGAATGGGCAGGGTTTGCCATCAGTTTGGACATTGACATGGCACCTCGTGCTAAATAAACCAACTGTTCTTTTTGTGCAGTTCCACCAAAATCAACCAAATTCACGCGTAGCTTGTATGATTTCGCCCTTATATGTTGCAACGCCTTGAACTTATCGGCACCTCCTTTCTTGTGGTGGAAATGAATGATTCAATGTATTCATGAACATTTTGTGCAGTTCCCATTGAAATCAAGCTGATCACCCCTGTTTGCACAAATACAAAAAAAGTGATTAGTATAAAGAAAAATGTACTATGAATTGATAGTTTAAATAGGCACCTACATGGTCCATGTAGAGCACACTTTTAGAAAAATGGAACTCATCAGAAAGAATCTTAGAATAACATTGTACTCGCGCATCACAGCAAAAAATGGAGATTTGTCAGTCCTTCTGAGCTGAAGTTAGTTTGGTCTTGTGGGGAGTAATGTAACCATCCTTCATCTGCTCTTTCTGATGAGAATCCTAGAACAACATTGTACTCGTGCATCACAGCAAAAAAATGGAGATTTGTCAGTCCTTCTGAGCTGAAGTTAGTTTGGCCTTGTGGGGAGTAATGTAACCATCCTTCAACTGCTCCTTCTGATGAGAAGATAGACATGGCTTCTTCATCCTGGCATAATCGGAACTAGTCACTTCACGTACTCCATATTCTTCTTCAGAGGAAGATGATACTATTGTGCAAAGACAAGAGGACAACTAAATGCTAGCATCCCTATTTGCTCGAAAAAAAGGAAAGGAAATATTTAAAACAACACAGATGAAGCACTTCTCAAGGACAATACCACTTTTTCATGACAGTATCTAAACAGTAGCACAAAGCCAATAGAGATGACAAAGCTCAATCATATGGATGAATTAGTGGGCGAGTACCAACCTTTGTCAGGTGGCTTATTGTGTAGAGCATACAGATCAAGCACTTCTCCGGAACCATCTGTTGCTATCTACTATGGTGGCCATGCTTACTATATACTCCTCGATTAGTTTAATGTTTCCAACATCTTTTTGTGCAGTTCCACTAAAATATATGGTATCTTCAAAGAAGATCCCTGTTTGCACAAGTAGAGATAATTATGTATGGCATCAAATCAGTGGCAAAACAATTTCTTGTTCCAGCCATAGCAATAAATTAAGATGCAAAACTATATCATTACTTGTGTCATCACAGTTCTAGTGCTTCATTATAGCACTGGGAGTTATTTTTTGTTTTTCTTCCGCTTGTTCTTCCCCTTCATCACTTGGTTCAATAACGCACAAGCTTCGCCTTCAATGTAAGATTTGGCATGTCAATTAGGGAGCACAAGTATAGTACTAAACTTAATTTTCTGATGAAAGTGGCAAAATACAAGCCAGCAGTTGTGAAATATCCTTATCTTATGTCAATGGGATATTACGGTGCACATACAGATTGGAAGTCTTGTCTCCATTTGTGCAGTTCACTAAAATCAAGCAACATTATCGTACAAGTAGCACAACATATGAAAGCACACTGCAGAATCATGTGAAAGAAGGCTAGTACTGACCTCTCATGATGCGGAATTCAAACAACTCACAAGAAGAAGATCTGAACCAAATTCGCCTTAACGGGTCGGAAGTAAGATCTCCTCTTGTGCAGTTCCACTAAGATCAAGCAATCAACCAACATTGTCGATGTGACATTTTGGTTGAACTGCACAAAACACTCTTAAAACAAAAGTGTTTTGTGCAGTGCAACAGAAGGTCACAATGGCAACAAGGTGAAGTAGATAACCCTGTTTACACAACGGTGCAAAGGAAACAATTAGTGGTCAATAACGGTGGATGACACAGAAGCCAACAAAAAGAAGCATCTACCTTATCTAAATGGGAAAGAAAGTAAGACAGTAGCATTTCTCAAACGGTGGCATTGATTAATATTAACATAGAGATTATATTAACAATAAAATTCGTTAAACATGTAATTTGCTTTTAACTGTGGCATTGCATCAATTTTCCAGCGGCATTATTAGAGGGTGTTTGTTTACAGGGACATTTTGGTGTAGGGACTAAAAAAACTCCGTGTCAGTCACATCTAAACCAAACAGGAGGGACTTTTCGGGACTAAAAGTGGGCATTTGGGACTAAAGAAAGAAGACCCCGAGGGAGTCTTTTTGGGACTTTTTCCAATAGTTGCCCCTGCCACACATCGCACCTTATTTCTGTGAGTTCATTACTTGGGGTAACATGGTCTTTTATCATGTCATTTAATAACCTCTAGTCCATGTTTAGTCCCTGGAACCAAGCATGTAGGGACTAGGGAGTTTTTAACCAAACGGGGCCTTAGATTAACAACAGCTAATGAGTTGCATGGGACAGTGGACGCACCAGCACCATGTGCATCTACCGATGTACTATGGTCATGCATAGTCTGTTGCAACAAAGAACAAACAACCAAGGAGCATATTTGTGTTGGTCCCAGTTTTGTTATCTTTAGACACCTTTCCCTATGTGAGCGCAGCAAATCTAGTCCTGCTCAAACTCTATAGCCTTGTCCCTTCATTTCCTTTTTGAACTAGTACTTGTTCCCCTTCCTTTCCTCTTTGAACCATGTCCTAGATTTATGCGATACAACTTTGCCCACTACTTTCCCCCATTCCTTTCCTCTTTGAACCACGTCCTAGATTCATGCTATATAACTTTCCCCCTTCATTTCCTCTTTCAACCACGTCCTAGATTCATGCTATATACAACTTTTCCCACTACTTTCCCCCACTCCTTTCCTCTTTGAACCACGTCCTAGATTCATGGTATACATACAGCTAGAGCAATGCATGTGGAGTAAGTAAAATATATCTTAAGGTTCTTGGGGCGTGGTTCGGTGGGCGACGGGACGGCGGCGAAGAAGAAGGGGTCGAAGGCCCTCCCGCGCCGCCGCTGGGTGGAAAGTGAACAGCAGCACCGGTAGTGGATTCCCTCCCTCGCCGACGGCGACAGCGTTAAGCCTCCTTCCCTTCCCGGCAGATGGATCCTGCCGGCTCTTTGAGCAGCAGTGAGGGGAGAGAGAGGCCAACGAAGTCTTGTTTAGATCTGGAGAGGGCGAGAGAGTGTGAAGAGAGCAACTACAAGCGCTGAGGCTCCAGCATGTATATATATACTGGAGAGAGTGTGTGAAGCGTGCAAACCCTAGAAAACATTTTGACCAGTCAAAGAATCCTCCTGGCAAAAATTATGCTCAAGTGTAGTTATCGAACCCGAGACCTAAAGTTTTATGAGCGAATAGGCTAACCAGCTACACAACCCTCCCATTATGTTCAACGAGAGGAAAATAACCTTTTATACATTCCTGCATTCATGTGACAGGCATGCCGTGGTTTTTTTGTGTGTGGGAGTCATTAGGATTTCAATCATAATCGTGTCATGTGGCTTTGGTGGTAAGACTATCCATAGTGATGCAGAAATAATGCAGCCTTAGTCACCTTACCTCTCTCCACGTAGTACGTTGGGTCCCACCAGTCAGAGGGTGAAACAAACAAATTAATAAGAAAAATTAAAAGCGCCAGCAGTGTATCTTACTACCTCACACATCTCGATACTACTCGGGAACACTGTCCAATTGATCCCTCTGTTCGCTCACGTACTATTTTAAGTGAATCCTTATTATAACATGCACACAAATTTTGGGCACTTGTATTCGACTTAAGTTAGTGTGCCACCGTATCTCATATACTTCCTACTCCCTCCGTCTAGGAATAATAAGTCACGTTAGAAGGTGCAACGGGATCAAGGTGTGTGCGTGTGTGTGTGTGTTTAACAACATGTGTGTGTTAGGGAGTGCGACAGATCAACCTACTCCTACAGAGATATGGTGTGTAGTGTACGATTTTAGCCGCGAGAGTGGGTGCATCCTCTCGTTTCTGGGCGTGTCCAGTAGGGACATGCGGACAGCTGCCACGCCCACTCCTAACCAGCCTGGCCCACACAAAGCCCCTCCATCACCTGCGCGCGCTTCCTGCCCGAAACGGTCAGCGCCGCTCCAAAGAATCAGTGTCGCATTCATGCCCGGGCAGAGCGGACTCGACCTTTCACTGGCGCAAGAGTGACGGTTGCTTCGTCCGTCCAACTTACTGCTGGGTCTATGTGATTTGACGGCTCATTGGTCTTTATTATTGAGGTGGTAGGACTGCTGGATGTCCCATGCTTTCGGCGAAAGGAGGTAGTAGATTACAATTTTCTCCATTCTTACAGCGGAGGAGTGCAAGAGCAGTGAAAACACGCAGGCTCAGTGATTGCATGGCCCACCTCACACTATCACCGTGCGACACCTAACTCTTTACATAGTACTCCCTCCGTTCCTAAATATTACTAGATGAGTCCCGCAGAACAGCGGTATATCTCTCTGTGCAAAATTATCGATTTCATAGAACTAAAAAAAATCTATAACCGCATGACAAATGTGGTAGCCAAACTAAATAAACTCCCATCATCATTTAGATCATCCCACGCAAGGAAAAAAGATCAGCCAACTCCTACTGCATAATGGGATTATATTTTTCTTTTTGACATGTTAATGGGACTTAAAAGCTCACTTACATGCATGCTACCGGTGCATGCTTGCATGCAGACATGTTGATGTGATTTAAAACCCACTCACATGCATGTGCCACAGTATTTCTGCATGCTTGCATGTGGCTTAGTGCGGAGCCTCTCAACGTCTAGATCAGACGGCTATTATGACTGATTTACTTCATCTAACGGCTACGTCAATTTTGATGATGTGGCTCAAGGAGAGGATAGAGAATTCCTAGTAGTGGGGGCTAGCTATTACTAGTAGATAAGTATTTGTAGAGATTCCACTAGGTGAACTACATACAGAACAAAATGAATGAATCTACACTTAAAATGCATCTATATACATCCGCATGTGGTTAATTGTGAAATCTCTACAAAGACTTATATTTAGGAACGGAGGAAGTACTAGTATAGTACTAGTACGTACTGTAATTTATCAGCGAGATAAATTTGTACAATGCTATGAAGCTTCCAGCTCCTGTTACATGTATCTTGCGTCCAAGGTTGCCTGTTGCAACATTTCATCAAATACAAAGGAGACTAACATGCATGCTATTGCATCTCAATGATTGACAGATCATAACAAATATGTACTCCCTCCGTTCCAAAATAAGTGTCTCAACTTTGTACAAAATTTAGTACAAAGTTGTACTACTACTAAAGTTGACACTTATTTTGGAACAGAGGCAGCTAAAGAAAAAAAAACAATCAATGCAGTCCCTAGCCCTTGAACCGTGAACCCTGACCAGGCTTCAATTTGCTGGCAACGTTCGAGCTGCCTAATAAATGAAGTTTGCAACCTTTTAACCATCGGTTCATTTTGTGCAGTTTCACCAAAATCGAGATGAGCATCCTTGTGGCAAAGAAATTGAAGAAGCGTGATTAGAATAAGATTACTAGGACTAGTTGATGAGACATAAACTCATCACAAATACAGTATGTAGAAGCCAGTAGAGGTATCAGGTATGTGCGGGGCAAAGAAGTAGAGAAATATCCACAGGGAGTGATGTGGGCAACTGGAGCAGTGGTGCAAGCCGGCTATAAAGGGAGTTGTTCCTGAGGGGCGTAGCTCAACCTTGAGGAGGGCGGCGGGAGGCGGCAACTGCCCACGTCGTGGTAGTGAGCAAGGGACGAAGGCAACCTCACCGGCTTTGTGAGAGAGAACGGCGGGACCCGTGATCGGGACGTGCCGACAGTGGGTTTTCACCGTCGGTGACGGCCACCACATGTACACTAAGCATCCACCCCTTCCCGAAGCAGACGTGATCTATCGAGATGTTAGAGATGTGGCCACAGTCGTTTTGTGCGAGAGAGTGTGAAGAGAGCAACCCCAGCAAGCAACCGTGTAGGCTGGCCCGTCCTGACTATGTATATAGTGGAGCGGTTTCCTTTTCTCTCCATATGAACCTATCATATTGCGTACTTGCCACTGAAGAAAAAAAAATTATAAATGACACAGCACCTACTACTCGTTCTCCTATAGCCTTGCGCTTGGCATATCCAAAATATTAACCTTGCGATTGGCTCTTCGCCTCTTCGGGAAGTCGAGCAATAATGGTAGTGCAGTATATATCGTTTTGGCTATATGAGACCGAATGAATTGCTGCACGTCCAGCACGTGGGCGAGGGTCAAGGGGCGAGGGAGAGTGCTACTACATACGGAGCAAAATGAGTGAATGTACACTCTAAAATACGTCTGAAACGGTTCGAAACCTATACTCCCTTGCCAGCGCGCGCTTCCCGCATGAAACGGTCAGCGTCGCCCTGGAGCGTCAGTGCCGCATTAATGCCCAGCCAGAGCGGAGGCGACCTCTCACTGGCGCCGGCTTGGAAGTGGCGCGATGGCAGAGAGCGCCGCTTCCCGGTGCACGTGACTGCTCCGTGTCGAGACTGCCATAGGCCCTGTTTGGATCCATGGGTTATTAGAGTTAGTATGAGCTAGTTGGGGCTCAAATAGCCCTAAAGTATCCAAGCATGAGGGTTTAAATTGGAGCAAGTTGCACCGAACCCACCAAAAAAACTATCCCACCTAAGAGGTGCTAACTGGAGATAGTTCTCATTGGGACCACTGAAAAATCACTTTTCTCTCTCCATGAAGTGCATTTATTCTCAATCTAACCCTGTCACCCAAACACCTCTTTGGCTACAGTTAGTTCAGGGTTAGTCTAACCTCTAGCTAAGTTAGAGTATCAAACAGGAGCAATATAGGACATGCACGTTGCTCAAAGCATACAGGCAAATTCGTACGTGAAAGGATTTTTTCTTTTTGAAAACGTAACGTGAAAGGAATTTTTTTTAGAATGCTCTTGGCATGTCGCTAACATGTGATAGTTAACCGACCTCAATAGACGGCAGAAACGCTAGCTTGCCGTACTTTGATAGAGACGAGGAGGGAGAAGCGATACATGCTGCTGGATTACTAGAGATAGGTGTCGCATGGAAGACAAGAAATATGGTGATAGCGTGGGTTAGGCATGTACTAGTATGATGTAACTACACCGGGCTGCCGTGTTTCATACTCTTCCAGTCCACTGTGGAGATGATTGGTTAATTTTATATCGCTTAATAATATTAAATATTATGAGTGCAGATGCTCCACCACGAGGTTCCTTGCTCCTTCTCGGTCGTCCGGAATCTATGTTCTTCCACTCTATTTTTTTACGTGAGCTTTGTTCCTCCTTTTGCCAACACGCGAGACATGTAGCATCAAGGCGCACGTGTTATGCAACAATCATTCCATCTATATGAAGAACACGTGGCACTGGAACTACGAGATGGACATGTACCCAGGAGTGGACGTACGAACCTGAGTAATGTAGCGCAGTAAGTGAAGTAGAAAGGCACAGATGGTATGAACATGTGTGGCATACAGGGTGTGTTTGGTTGCATTCTCATCTCAGCATAGTTCTACCCTCTTCATGCATGCTCTCTTTATGCATGCTTCTAGTGTATTTGTGCTAAACTAGTGTGGACTCATGCACCCTCCATGCACTCTACCAAACACCCAAACTGAGTGCTACTACATACGGAGCAAAATGAGTGAATGTACACTCTAAAATATGTCTATATACATCAGTGTTTGGAGTATGTACTAGTAGTTCATATTGAACTCTATTAAAGGACATATATATTCCAAACAATATGATATAATCTCTATAACCAAGTTAGTAGGGACGAGGAGTAAACGGAGGGAGTAGTAAATTTTTCTCCTCGTCCTGCGAGCCACCGCGCGCGTGGGCGAGGGAAGAGCAAGCTTCACCTCATCCTGCGAGCCACCGCGCCCGTGGGCGGGGGAGACGGCGTACTAAGCAAGCTTCTCCTTGTTCTGTGAGTTGATGGGACACATCCAAAGTACTCTAGTGTATAGAGCCTTGCCTCTAAGGTAGGCCCCACATGGTTTGCCTCTTTTTTTAATTTAACATAATGCGTCAAGTCGCAATTTGTTTGTTAACCCGTGGTAGACAATCCTCCCTCCACCAAGTGGACAACCAGTACACGTGCCAAATTACCACATGGGCTGTCTTTTTCGTACAAAAATGAGCTCCACCGTGTACCTGCGCGGGTGTGGTTGGGAAAGAGACGGGAGTACGTGCGCCGTGCATGCACCTCTTCTCTTTGTGCACGTCCCCCACCTACGTGTGTGTGTGAGAGATACAAACCGCGTTCGTGAGTGTTTTTTGTTTTGTGGTGGGGGGTGGGGTGGGGTGGGGGGTTGATTTCCTGAATTGTTTGTGGGAATATGTGTCGATGACATCTCAAACAAATGTTTGCATGCAATGTGTGTGAAATGGAGGCCTATCCATATCATACATAGAGGGTCGGGCAATCCACCAGAAGAGAGAGAGGGGTCATAGCTATCGATAGAGTCCAAGACAGGATCAAGTGGGTGGGTGCGAGATCGATGAAGAGAGCCATCGAAATTGTGTGTGTGTGTGTGTGTGTGTGTGTGTGTGTGCAAGTCAAAGATATAGGGTGACTGGCCTACCGGAACATTAGAGGGCACATGTCAAGTTTGTGTGTGGCAGGGAGACATGACTAGAGCGCTTGATGTATCGGTGTGTGTGGGGGGGAGGGGGTGGGGGGAGGGGTAGGCAGAGGCCTAACTATAGAGGTAGAATGACTTGTATATGTGTTGAGAAGGAGAGACCCAGCTATGTCTTGAGGGAGATCGGTCGACATCCATACATAACTGAAGGACGGGAAATATGATGGGACAGAGAGAGAGAGGAGAGAGAGAGGGAGGGAGAGGGAGGGAGAGGGGTAGAGTGCTGGATGGGTGATGGAGTTGCTTCTCGGAGATGTTGGGAGAGGCCTACTAGACAAACTGAGGGTGGAACTGCAATGTTATCAATAAGAGTGGGGACATGTTTCCGTGTGTGCCTGTGCGTGATAGATCTGTCGGGACGCATCCATGGATGATGAAGGGGAACCATATGTTTGGTAAGCAAACCTAACTACATTGGTAGATCAATTGTTGTTTCTCAAAGGAAGGGAGAGACACAACTAATGAGGTAGATCGATCGATGTGTGGGTAAAAACGAGTTATAAGGACCTAGCTGGCTATATGTATAGCGAGAGATCGGTCGGTGTACGTCCATTTGTTAGAGGCAAATAAGGCCCAGCGAGACGGATAGACAGAGAGAATGGAGCTAGGAGGTGGTGCGAGAGGCCCAACTACTAGCTAGATAGGGGGACGAGTGTGTGGTTGTGAGATCGATGAAAAGAGGGGGGGATAGTTTACACGTGTGTCTGACCATATGAGAGACACGAGGCAAGGACACATAAAGGAGGAGATTGAAGCTGTGTGTGTATGCTGTAGGCAGGCATCGCTGGAGAGGTTTATCGATCGGTGTGTGTCATAAAGGAGTTGTGGAGACTCTGGGAGAACGACCTAAAGAAAAAAAATGAATGTGCCCGGTGGATAGAATGCCGAGGGAGGGGGAGGGCGAGGAGGGCGTGTGCATGCACGAGAGAAAGTTAGTGATAGCTACAAAGGTTAGAGGATTGTGTGGGTGTAAGAGACTAACAAAGATCATAATTTGATATGAAAGCGGATTCATATATTTGAATAGGAGATCATAGTGTTTTAAACATTGCATGCATGAATATAGCGGTGATACACGTGTTGTGCACATGTTATACCATAATGTGATAATGCATGGCGTTTGCAACTCACAGATAAATGCCGAACAATCTAAACCATACTATACATCAAACAATCTCACATTTTATTTGAATTTGTGATAATCTGCGGCGTTTGCAACTTACAACTAAATCGAGCAATCTAAACAATACTATATATCGAACATTCTCACATTTTATTTGAATTTGTGGTAATGTGTGGTGTTTGCAACTCACATCTAAATACTTGTAGGCGTAGGGGGCGGGGCACCATACATAATGTGATAAACACATTATACATATGAGACATGGTTTAGATTATGAAGATCTAGCTAGAGCTAGAAATGTAATGTGATTTGAAATCAAAATAAAGTGGATTCAAAAAATCTAGTTCGAGTTCATATAGTACACATAGTTCATATGTAACTCGAGACTAATCATGTGGTGTGCTGTCAAGATAATACACAAACGATGGTTTAACTTGACAATAATGATGATTGTAGATCTTATTAAAACAGAGAAACGAATTCAAATGATTTGACTTCACAACAATCATTACTATAGATCTTATTCAAATTTAGTTCATATTGAAGCGGTAGTATATACGTTTGGAATGCACAAAAACATTCATTTGAGTAGTAGGTTGCATGCATTATACACGTAGCGAAATATTTTAATTGAACATAACATGAATTCAAAGTTTTGAATGACATTTGTTGTGCGCATTGATTTGGTACAGTACACGTTAGGCTTGTCCGGAAATTTCAACCCGCGCCTTGTTAGCCCGAAATATTTAAGATATATCTTTGTCTCGTTATGCTCCGACAACTCCCTCCATCTCAACTCACGCCTTGCTATTCCGAAATTACAATGCGCGGGAAAACTCCCACCTCCTGTGGAATCCCGACACGTGAAATGCCCGTGGTACCCCTGAACCGAAAGAACCGCCTCAAATCGGTGGGGGGGTACTTTCATAACTTACCCCACATTTCGGACAAGCACGTATCTAAGCCATGGTTCCCCACTGCCATCCCATCCGCCCACCCATTCATACACCGAGGCCGCGAAAACCCGCGACGAAACCCCACACCCTGCTCCATCCACCACCCAGCCGGAGCCTCTTCCCCGATGACGTCGTCCACAGTAACACCTCAACGTCCCTCCTCCACCGTACCGGATGAGGATCTGTCGTTGATCTCATCGTCCCACCGGTTCAGCCACCCCATCCTTCACCTCCAAGGAGCTGCCCCGACATTCCACTCGTCTTTTGCGCCACCTCCATTCCCACACCGCTGTCTTCACCTGCACCACTGGAAGACCATCATCATCACCGTTTCCTCGGATGAAGTTGTGGCCTAATCGGCGCCACCAAAGAGGTTGTACACTAATTGCCGCATTTTCTTCTTGATTCAATCTCACGATGCTGCCGGCGCTCGGTCCCGAGCCGACACGGCGCGGCTCCATCCATGGCGGCGTCGCCGGCCACTTCCTCCACGGCGTCGCTCCCTCGGCGGCGACGTCCACATCAATAGGAGCTGCTGCTGCTTTAGCTCTCGCTCGCGCTACTTCTCTGCTCTTGCTCTCGGTCCCCTGCCTAGTCTGCTCTTTCTATTGCTCTTGCTCGCGCTGCTGCTCTCGCTCTTGCTCTTGCTTGTGATGCTGCTCCGATTTGGCTACACTTCAGTCGACTGAATCAACTTTTGGGTTAGTCAATTTTCAAGGGGTGGGATCGCCGGGGTGAAGGAAGAACCAACCGTAGCGGGGAGGGGGACTCGCCGGAGAGGTACCCCACTATCTATCTTAGGGTTCAAGATGGGGGCGGTGGTCACCGGTGGTGGCGGGGCGGTGGCGTGGGGATCG
>NC_041393.1:181363818-181415112 GCF_002162155.2 Triticum dicoccoides | reverse complement strand
GAGAAAAAGCTCGGCACGGGGGGGCGGGGGGGCTAGAGGGATGGCTGGGGCGGCGGCGGACCGACGGTGGGGAGTGTTTTTGAGGCGGGCGGGGCGGCGCACCGCCGTCCGCGAGCGGCGGGGGGCTGCTGTTTGGCCGGTGGTGGCTAGCGGCTCTGGGGGGCGGAGGTTGAAGATGAACCGCAGGCCCTTGATTTCGTATCCAACGGATGCAAAATCAACTGACTAGAGATGAAAAAGTCTGTCGACCGATGTGTAGCCTCACCTTGCTAGTGCGTTCAGTTTCGACAGCAAAATTCAGTTTCGACGGTTAGGTTCAGTTTCGACAGTTAAGTTCACTTTCGACAGTTAAGTTCAGTTTCGACAGTTAAGTTCAGAGATGAGTGGCTGATGTATTTTACATCTAGCACTTTGTGGTTATGTATTTTACGTCATGTATTGGAGATGCTATTAGAATTCCACTCAGGTTAACGATGTTCATTGTCTCTCTTGTGCTGCTTCAGCCTCGGCGTCGTACAATTCACCGGAGCTGCTCCAACGACAAAACCCTCCATCACAGTGGAGCAGTACCTCGGGCTCCATCTCCAGATGCCTAAGATCTTCTTCCCCTCCTCCGACAGCAAAGTCAGCCGGAGCATCCTCACCGACCAACCCAATCACGCTAAGATCGACATGGCTTCGCCAAAGAGGTTGTACACTTGTTGCATCTCTTTTTTACTCTACATGTTATATATATTGTCCACTGAGCACACAGATTTGTTCCTTTAGTGTCTCCTTGAAAGAAAAAACGTAGGAATTTTAATTTTCACTTGTCCTCCTTTTCAAATTCCTATTCATGAAGCACAAGACTAAGAGATAGTAGCATAATAGCATTATAACCGTACATTTTCTTGTGGTTTGACTTAATCTCACCATGCTTCTTTGCATCCTGTGATCTTCCAATTGTTGTGAATCAAACACCCAGATTGGCAGAAATCCTGTGTTTTTAAATTCTCTATTTTGCACGTGCATTCCTATCCTATTCCTGTCTATTTCCTATCCCTGCATTGTTGGAATCCTCCAATTCAAACGAGCCCTTACAGAATTACTTTTCTTACAGATAGTTGTCAAAGAAAACCTTGCTTGGTTTGTCCCGCTCCTGCTGCGTCGTCGTCCACCCCAGCTCAGCTGCTCCAACGACAGAAGGGTCCAACACAGTAGGGATTCGACCTCCAGACTGTCCTTTGCTGCCTCAGATCTTCTTCCCCGGCCGCTGGCAGCCATGAAAACTGCATTACCATCATCAACCGAGCAGATGACCTCGAGGACTACACGGGTCTGCAAGAGAGGTCGCACTCTTTCGTGTCTTCTTACGTTATGCATCGCTTAATATTACATGCTACTTTATCGTCCTGTTCACCGATTAGACTCTGAGTCAGCTCCAAACTAATGGTCAAACTTGAGTTTTTAAATGGTTGTGGGGTACGTATTGGGGCCGCTATCAATAGTATCTATCTACTATCTGGTTAATCTCCGGTGTCTACTATGAGTTTCATGTTGGGTGGGAAACGAACAGTAAAGAAGCCATTATCTGTATTTATTAACTGAAGCCATTATCTTCCTGCTATTATTGGTTTTGGGTCTATCCACAGGTTTCTACCATCACTCTGGATTTCTGCATGCACTCCTTACATAATCTCACTATGTTTTATTCCTATGCATGACAGTTATTGTAAACAATGGAACTGAACATGTAGAGCAAAAGAGATGAGCCTTGTGTGGCAATATAATTTCATGCAGACGTCACTCCATGGTATGCACAAAGGCAGCCCCCCCTCCACGCATTTTGGATTGTAATCGAGAGGAAGATATCTGTTCTGAGGGGGATTCAGAAGGAGAAGATAACTCCTATTTACCCTCTGAGGTCTTCGCTCTAACTTGGCATGCTGATGTTGGTTATATCATGCATATGGTGTCTTGCATTGCTTACTTTATACATCAAATATGTCATCTGCTTAGTTTAGACATCCTTTGTGTGAATGCCATTTGTTTAGTTTATTCATCGTTTATGTGAATTATGCAACGCCGCCTTGTTTAGCCAGGCATCGTATATGTGAATTTCGCAAAGCCATCCTGCTTAGCCAGTCGTCTTATATGTAAATTATATTAGGCCATCCTTTTTTTCGTTACATATTACATTTGTCAACAATGTTAGTATATTCAACTGCTCTTTGTGTGCATCAGCCATTTGACACGGTGATGGAAAATTCTGGAGTGAAAACAAGGTCTTCTGAGCAGACTATGCTATCTGACAAAGCGCATATGTTGCTGGTTACGGATAGCTCCTTAGAGGAGGATTCAGAGACAGATGACCAGTCCTATCCCCCCCCCGAGGTGTATGCTCTAACTTGGCGGGGTTATGTTGCTCATATCGTGCGTATGGTGTCTTGCATTGCTATGCCATTTGATTAGTTTAGACATGCTTTGTGTGAATGCCACCTGTTCATTGTCTAATTACCATAAATGTGAATTATGCATTGCCATCTTGTTGCAAGACATTATATATGTGAATAATACAATGCTATCTTGTTGCAAAGGCATTATATATGTGAATTATGCAATGCCATGCTGTTTAACCAATCATCATGTATGTGAATTATATCATGCTATCATTTTTTTGTATTACGTGTTCCATTTGTCGACAATGTTTGTATATTCAACTACTCTTTCTGTGCATCAGCCATTTGAAGTGGTGATGGAAGTATCTGGAGTGAAAACAAGGTATTCAGAGCAGACAATGCTACCTGCTGAAGCAGACATCTTGCTGGCTACAGAGAGCTCCTCAGAGGAGGATTCAGAGACTGATGACCAGTCCTATTTCCCCCTGAGGTCTATGCTCAAACTTGGCAGGTTTATATTACCCATGTCATGCATGTTGTCTTGCATTGCTTAGTTTTTACATCATATATAGATTGCCATCTGCTTACTTGCTTACTATATAAATCATATATTTGAATTATACCATGCCATCATGTTTACATAGTACATACACATCATCTATCTGAATTATGGCATGGCAACCCATTTAATAAAGACATCATATAGTTATA
Organism: Triticum dicoccoides; assembly: GCF_002162155.2. Lineage (NCBI taxonomy): Eukaryota > Viridiplantae > Streptophyta > Magnoliopsida > Poales > Poaceae > Triticum > Triticum dicoccoides. The sequence goes on along the minus strand of NC_041393.1, from coordinate 181,412,023 downwards.
TCATCTCATCCTGTTTAGTGTTTACAGTCATCATATTTAGAATTATGGCATTCTATCCATGAATGTATGTGAATTATGGCATGCCGACCTATTTAATAAACACATTATATAGTTATGTCATGTCATCGTGTTTACATAGTCTCATATTTTGAACTCTGTCTTTCCATCTTTTTTAGTTAGCCACCATAATGTGAAATTGTGTCATGCTATCTTGTTTAGTTAGCCATCATATATGTGAAATTGTGTCATGCTATCCTGTTTGGTTAGACAACATAAATATGAATTATTTCATGCCCTCTTTTATTCCCCACTATCCATTGCACCTGTCTATCATACAATGTCTATACTTTCAATTACTTTTCTTGTTTATCAGCCATTTGAATTGGAGAGCGTGATGGCAGTATCTAAGGGAGTAACAACACGGTCTTCAGAAAAGATAGTGCTACCAGTTGATGCAGATAGAACCACGGTTGTACTTGCCCAAGGACCAGATCCAACACACATAACCCAGACTCTCGCAGATTGTACCCCTACCCAGTTGGACAGAGAACCAGCTACACCCCTTCTAACCCCAACCCCGGCAGATAGTAACCCAGTTCCAGTTGACACAACACCGTCTCCATCACAGAGCACCCAAACACGAGCGGTTAGTAAGGGAACTGCAGTGCCCAAAGCACGAGGACCACCACTCCGAATCCCAACTCAACGCTTAAAGGAGAAGAAGATTTGTTCTCAGGTCAGGTTCTGTAGCTATGGTTCATACTCCTTTGCTCTTGCATTACTGTATTTACTCATACCAACTATTTTCAAATTTGAAGGATGGAACTGAAACTCAAATGGCGCAACAGGTATGTTTTAAACCTGTTTCTTTAACTGGTTTGCTGTTGTAACCTGCTCTATGTTGATTTCAGTTTCAATTGAATAAACAGTTATGTTCTCATGTCATGCACATTACAAGTGTTGTTATTGCTCTATAGTTACCCACACTTATATTCTGTCTATTCTGCTTTGTCTTGAACAAATATTATTTGAACTATGTCTCTATCTTGATTTGGCAACAAAAACTAGAATGATATAGACCATAAAGTGACCATGGTACACAGATATATGTTTGTTTCATGTTGTTATCCTGTCCACTTTACTACTAAACTCATTTACCAAAATGAGTTTCATATACAACATGGTAAACATGTGATGTGTCTGCTTGTTTCTCTTTTAGAATGCGGACAAAATATTGGAGAATAGTACCGCGTTATCCAATGGTAAAGGAAGTAATGCAGATAAGGTTCAAGATAGTGAGACATCCCTGTTGGTCTCCAAGAAAGCTGATAAAAACTATCTTGACGATAGTGAGGGAACCCAAAAGTCCTATCTTGATGTAGTGTTCGAGTTACTGGCCACTACTGCTGGCACAAGCTCTTCGAACTTGCTGTCTGAATCAGTTTGTTTTCTTGAATCTCAACTTCAAGTTTAAAGACATCAATCAGATGTGCTGCGATAGGAAGCTGAAGGACTGAGGAAGTCCCTGCAGAATTCAGATGCATATTTTTTGGTGCAACAGCAAGCGCTGGAGGATTTAAGCGCCAAACAAGAGAAAGTTAATAAGCTTGCTAAGCATCTTACCAGCATTATGGGTACCCAGGATATTGTTTCTTGAGATTATTTGCGCTGGTCGCCAACTTTGAAAACCAGTGTATATGATATGCTGCTTTGTTCCCTATATTTGCACTGGTGGCGAACTTTGATGCCCAGTGGATGTAATATGTGTAACAGCCGTGATAGCCTAGCATAAGTTGCTTGCTTATTTATTTCCTTGTTGTCTTGTTTATTTGTTTGCTTGTAGTCAGTGCAGTTCTTTTTAAAACTAGGCCACAATAACCATGGGCCAATATTTACTGTAGTTACACTGGGCCTCCTACGGGCCATAGAAACAGTGGGCCTTCTACGGGCCGTAGAAACAGTAGGCCTTCTACGGGCCGTAGAAACAATGGGCCTTCTACGGGCCGTAGAAACAATGGGCCTTCTACGGGCGTATCATGAATGGGCCTTATACGGGCCGTATGACCATAACGGGCCATCGTTAATAGGCCGTATTTGATGACGCTATGAAAACGGCCCAACGTATTAATGGACCACAAACGGGCCGATGTAACCATGGGCTAAATTTTGCCCACAAGCAGAAAATGACAGTAACGGGCCGTATGTAAATGAATGCTGGAAATGAGCCCAAGAATAAATGGGCTCTGAGAAGGCCGAAAGATAACATTTGCTGGAAACAGCCCAACTAAATAACGGGCCCTTAATGGGCATAAAGTGATATACTGTTCATTACGGGCCAGTTTCACCACAGGCGTTAATGAGTGTAAAGTGATACACTGTTCATTGCGGTCTAGTCTCACCACGGGCCGTTAATAGGCCAAGAGTTACATAGGGCCTCATATGGGCCGAAAGACGTCATGGGCCATACATGGGCCAGAAGTGAAAATGCGCTGGAATCATATTGGATGGCCCAGATGATGCTACTGGGCCTAATTCGGATAGGGCGTAACGGGCCTTGGGTTAGCGGGCTGTAAATGGGATATATGCGAACAGGCCATTAACAGGCTTTCCATGGGCCGGCCCGCCACCTTTTGACCAAGTCAAACAGGCCGGGCTTTTCACGGGAATGGGCCTCTGTTGGGCCGTGCCACGTGTCGACGTATCATAGGCGCCTTCTGTCCAATGAGTGGATGACATCTGTCCCAACGGTGAGCCGACACGTGTTTACTCCAGACAATGATGATTTTACACGTGGAAAATCCCCATTGGTCGGGGCTGTTAACGGGTTATCGGATCCAAAACCTGACCCGATAGCTTAACGGCATTCCGTTATGGTGGATGCCACGTGTCGGTCACCCTTGACGAAAGCACTTCTGTGATGCGCGATTTATCGTCATGGAAGTGGACACTTCCATGATGATAATTTTGGTAATGTCATGGAACACTTCTACGATAGCACAGGTATGACTATCTTGATTCTGTCATAAATTTGTCATGGATGTACATGCATGACAAAAAACGCGACCTACTATGACAAACATGTATCATCACGGAAGTGTATTTTTTTTGTAGTGGTAATTCCCACACATGATGAACCAGAGCGCATTAAGAATGCAACTCCTAGTTGTCTCTCGACCATTTCAGGCAGTTGGATGAAGATCCTACGTCTCCTAACCCTTCTTCTTCCTTGTCTCTAATTCTTCCCATAGAGAACACCGCACGGGCCGCCGACCGAACCACCAGCCCCCACCGCCTATGTTCCTCCGCCACCCTCACCCACACCCCCGCCCCAACCCCCACCCGCGTCGAGTTTTCTTCATTCGACGAGGCCCCATAACCACCCGAGCCCCTTCGTTCGCACCGGCGAACTCCGGCGAGCTCTGAAAAATCGACTGACCCAATTTTGAAATTTAGTCTACTGTGATTTAACTAGTGTGGAATATAAAAGGGGAAAACCATAAGCATTGGGAGTATAGTTTTGAGCATGCCATGGCAGATCTGAAGGTGCAAACCGGACAAAGGCAACTTCGTAACCAAGACAAGAAATCAGAGTAAAGCAGTGGCGATCTATTTTCTTGCTGCGATAAATAAGTTGAGCAGATACGAAAGAGTATCGCCTCTGGTGCGGCACCGTGTATGCATCTGCTGAGAATTTGACGGTGCTGAGGTAGCGATGGCTGTCAGCGGCGTGGAACCAGATCTAGGAGGGTAAACGGTGGCGGCGGGGCGCGGTGGACGAGACGGTCGTAGGAGCGGCGCTGGCAAGGTGGACGACAACGGGGATGAAGCGAGAGGACGGGATGCAAGGATCCCGGTCCGAAGCCGTGGATGAGAGAGGTCGATCTCTTGTAATGGACGGTGGTATCGGGGTATCAGCTCCGGCATGGTGGAGGAGGACGGCGGTGGATGGGGTGGCGGACGGCGGTGGACGGAGGAGGGTGGGGTGGAGAGGGTGTTTTGGTTCCCACGGAGTACGAATGGAAAAGGGAGGTAGAGAGGAAGGGGGAACCATGTATTCAGGGCGCGCTTGTCTCAAATGCGAGGAAATTTACAAACTTAGCCCCCGTTTCAAATTTCTACTACATCACAACAATATTAGTCGGTTGGGGATAGGATGGTAATCTCGCATACACCGAATATTTGCCGACGAGAGTTTGTTTTTGGCGCCCACCGTGTATGAATATGAAATTTCGGCCGAGGACACACTGTGTTTAAGCGCCCACCGTGTATGAATCCGGGTGAGAGGCGGTTACGTCACGTTTGGGTGAAATTACAAACCTACCCCTATTGAAACATATAGAAATCCAGCAGATAGGCTTTGTGTGGCAGGGATAGGCAATAGTAATTTCCATCTCGCAAGATTTTGGTTTTGGGCGGTTACTGCGACTTTCCCCGCTTCGTTCAAATTTTGCAGAGTGCACGTTTACCGTGCCAACTCAATTCGAATCCCGTTTGTATTCTATTTTTTTGGGCAGGATCCATTTTCAATTGGAATTACATTCTATATACATCATTTTTTTATATATACTTTCAAAATCACAACAAAGAATTCTGCTCCTTTATATGTATAATATGATTAACAAATAGAACGATCTCAAAATATTAAGGTTGAATTCGAAATTTTTTAACCAAATTATGTTCTACTAAAATGTATGGATCAGTAATATCTACATATTAAATAACATAGATGTGCGTGAATTCATATGAGTATGCATGTTTGATAGATCAATTTTGGTTCGAGTATGGATTACATGTATCATTATCTCGAATTCAAATATTTGAATCCCTGTTTTGTTCACTCCTTTCACGCCCATCTCTCTCGCATGCATGCTCCTTCAGGTAGCTATCACTCTCTTTTCTCCAGCTCACCCGCACGCTCACTTCATGTTTCTCCTATCCTTGGAAACATGGTCTCTCGACGTCTCCCTTGAGAAGTGTCACACTCTCCCTATCATTATACATTACACGGTTTTCATTATCTCTCACGTTTCTACTGTTCTCTGGTATCACTTGGTACCTAAGCTTTCTTTTTCACCACCACACACACACACACTCCACTCGTCTTTCACATTGTCTTTCTCTCTATGGGATTCTCTCACACACCCTATATGTCTCTACATATGACTCATACCACTAAAATTACTCTCTCTCTCTCTCATGTAGACACAACATTTGTTGTGGTCTCCTTTTCGTCTCCATCCCAGACTGGCATTATTCATTTGTTTACCGATCAGACAACCCCTACTACCGTCTCCTCTCTCTCTCTCTCTCTCTCTCTCTCTCTCTCACAGACACACACACACAACTCCTGCTTCCACTCCCCTTCCCGACTATCGTCTCTCTCTCACGCACACACAAAACTCTCGCTTTCGCACCCCGATTTGTATTTTTCTCACAAACATTTATCGACTAGCTAGCCTCTAGATAGGTTTATACACCCGCACACTCGTGCTTCCACTATCACATAAATGTCTCTCTCCCGCTCCTTGTATCTATGTAGATTTTTCTTCCCTTCTTGAGACACGCCCTCTCGATCGTGCACACACACACTATCGCCTCATTTTAAGCTGATACCTATCGCACACACACTCCTTGTGTCTTTGTCACACATGCACTCCGTCCTCCTCCACTCTCCCTCTCTCTCACACACACATGGGCTTTTTGGAACAACTAGCAAGATGCCCATGCGTTGCACGGAACATCAAGATGCATTTGTATGAGTAGTTTATCTTGTGGGGGAAAGGATGAATGAGGGAAGGCCTTATTTGCAAATGTGGAGAGGGGTGTGGGTATCTTTTTGCAAAATTGCCATAGTTTCCTTCCTATCCGTCAGATATAGATCGGACGGCCTATATTGCAGGATCGTAGGCACACGATCATCACCGACAATGCTTTTTATAAGAGTAGGGATAAAAATAGAGTTGGTGATGATGGTGGGCCTGCCATCCTGCAATGTAGGTCGTCCGATTTATATCTGACAGATAGGAAGGAAAATATGGCAATTTACCCACACTCTTCACCACATTTGTAGATAAGGCCTTCCCTCATTCATCTTTTTCTCCCACAAGATCTTGATGTTCCGTGCAACGCACGGGCATCTTCCTAGTAAGAGTAGAAATTAGACATATACCACTTCTCGAATCTTGAAACCAACAACATTCCTCCCTTATCTCATCAAAACCGCCAAAGGAATATATTTTGAGTGAAACATAACATATTTTTAGTGATATACGTATTTCAAAACTAGACTTTTCTATCAAATCATTGAATATGTATTAATCTACTTTGATTGTGTGGCAACGCATTGGCACATTGCTAGTAGTTATTATAACTTTTTGGACACCAGACAAACGGTGGAGTACATATACAAAGAGAAGAGGCGCACGCACGCAGTCGGCCTCTCGCTGTCTCGCACACATGAGTGTTACGTAAAGGCGACGTTAACAAATAAACCCTAAAACCCTAGGTGCATGATTGCTGCATTCGCGGGTACCGGGTATGTGGTGGAGCACCTTTGTAGGAATAGTCAGCTCGCGTGATAATTTGATCCATAGGAATTGATGGTCGGGACCACAGGTGAATGACTTGGAGCGCGGTGGCTCGCCAGTTGCCCTAGATCGAGTAGCCACATTTAAAATATCGTTTTTTAGCGGGGTTAAGAGTTCCGATTTTCAATGGCGCATTATAAGTAGTAAGTATTTTTTAGAACGATTGGTATGGAGCGAAAATGGAATTCATAGTACTACGTACCTCCTTGGCGTATGGTTGTATGGGTTTATATTGCGAGATGTTGAACCTAGTAGTTCTAGGGAAAATACTATGGTGTAGATTTAGATGCTGGTTTTCAGTAATGAAAATCGGAAGGGGAAACCCTTCTTAATTAAAAAAACTACTACCTCCATTCTGGTTTACTAGTCCCCATCGTACTTTGGGTCAAAGTTTGTCCATGAATTTCACTTGTAAAATGTGAATGGAAAACGAGATTTTGTTATACCCAAACAAAAAAGGACTGGAGGGAGTGATTGCTTTGACACGGACGCGACCTCTCATAGCGCAGGCATTGAACCGGCGCACCGGCCAAGAGGGTCGCACTCGCTGCAGGCCCGGTTGAGCACGCCTCCTCGCCGCATGCAACCAGCTTAAGACTGCCCCACCTGCCTTCATTGAATCCACGCGTGTGCCGGCAACACGTCCTTCCGCGAGCCGGCAGGCATTTTAGAACACAAAAAATGACTAAAATATAATTAATTTACGCATGGTCTTGACTTGTTGTGCTCGCAGTGGTAGCAGGAACTAGTAGAGGTTTTTCTTTATTTATAACTCTCCTCACATTTTTTTTGGCTTTGAAGAGAATCATGGTTGTGGACATTATGTATGAATGTGCAGATATCTGTGAACATGAGTTTGATGTGGAAGTTGAACTTGGAATGTCGGGCTTGCGCGTGAACTATACCATGTCCAATGCTTCGTCTGTTATTGTTTGGAAAGTAATTGCTGTTATTACATGACCCGAAAAAAAACATTTTGTGCCACATCAGTAGATGCACGGAAATCACAATAGGCATGCTGACTGGATAAACATTTGAACATAGCTATTATGAAGTAAATTTTGTATTGACAACAGTTTTAGATAGCAAGAGACGCTTAGCCTGCTCTGCCTCTGCTAGCTTATTTCTGGCTTCTTCCATCTCTTCTTTGGCTTGGGTGAAGAGAGCATCTGATTGCTCTTTTCGCTTCTTCAGGAACTCAGCTACATTCTCAAGGGCTGCTGCACGCTTTCTTTCAGCCTTTACTAATGCCATGAGGACACGAACAGCTGACGACTCCACCTGGCTTGTGTGTAATCCAGCATCATCTCGGAATTTTCACCTTGTGTCTAATCCAGCGTCATTAGGGAGCTGGCACCTTGTGTGTAATCCAGCCTCATTTTGGAAACATGATCTCGAGGTTGACCATATTTCCCTCCTCGCAGGAACTGCATTCTGACATGAAGTTACTTCTTTTTTAGATCCATACTCAGAGCAGCCTAGATCCATTTAGTAGAAGGCAGATAAACAGAACTTGGAGAAGTGAATTCAAAAGGAAATATATATATATATAAATAGACTACAAGGTGAGAACACCCGCTTCCTACATCAAGCTAAAAACAAAAGCATTAGGATGATTAAGACTCTTCTTATTACACATCAAAGAACACCACGCTTAAGAGAAACAGAAACTACAATATATACACATCGAAGAACACGAGGCTAAACGAAAGTAATTGAAAGGGTGTTACTTACCAAAGCTCGTTTTATAGGTTCGGTGCGGCTCCTCTTTAACTTGCCACGCTCCTTGAAGATGTCCCGAATATCCTGTGTTTGGTCTTCATTGCTCCTCTGCATGTCCACACTCGTGGTTTTAAAATATCAACATGGCAAGAAAAATATACTACTCGTAATACTCGCGCATCTTGTGGGCAACATTAAAGCACTCATCTGCCATGTTTGAGCATCTCCAACAGAATCGCAACGTGCGGCGCTTTAAAAAAGCATTTACAGTGCTGAGATCAAGAAGTAGAGACTAGAGAGTAGAGGATAGTTATCAGCATAGATAGGTAAAAAAAGATAATTCAACTAGTCCTCGTCATCCGACTCCTCCTCGGTGATGTCCTCCTCTGACGTCTGATTGTAGGCGTGAAGATACCGATCATCATCGGATTCCCAGGGCAACGCTGCTCCTAGCATCATGTTGAATTGAGTGTCCTCTTTTCGCCTACGCTTGTCATCGCGATAGGCGGGTCGCTCCGCCCTCCTCTTATCCCTCTCCGCCCTCCTTTGCGCATAGAACTCGCGCTCATTGATGATGTCCTGCAGGAAGTGTTGGCACCACAGCGCCATGGCTTCCCCATCCATCTTGGCGATGCCGATTCGGTGCTCCCGCCTCCGGTTGTCGCGAGGATCCTCGTCGGTGCTAAGCCGTGGCAGAGGCGCGAGCTCCTGCACCCGCTCCCGCATCGGCACGTTGGGGAAGTTCAATGTTCTATGAGGCCATCGGAGGCGCCATGCCGCTGCGTTGTATGCGCGGGCGTCCTTGTTGGCGGTGTCGAAATTTCCGAGGCCGAGGCGCATCCCGCGGAACCGGATCTCGGCGGAGAAGCCGCTGGAGGGGCGCGCACGGACACCGCGGTATCCCCAAGTTTCCCGGTGACGCGGCGACATGGTGGCGCGGCGGCGGCGAGGCGAGAAAGAGCGGGGAGAGAGCGGTGGCGAGGCATAGAGCAGGGAGAGAGCGGTGGCAAGGCACAGAGTGGTGGGAGGGCATTGGATTGTATAAAGCGCGTCGGACGCCGCGCGCCAAAACTAGCGCACGCCCGGCCGCTTTTTCCCGCCCGCGCGATCCTTTCCCGACGTCTCTGCTATCTCTACTCTCTTCTCTACTGTTATATTTACTTTATATTTAATATTTAATATTTATCTCTACTTCTCTACTGTCTACTTTTTTTTCTCTATACTTTTTTTTTGTTGCAATATAGGCCGTCCGATTTATATCTGACAGATAGGAAGGAAACAAATGGAAATTTTGCAAAAAGATACCCATACCCCTCTCCATATTTGCAAATAAGGCCTTCCCTCATTCATCCTTTTCTCCCACAAGATAAACTACTCATACAAATGCATCTTGATGCGTGCAACGCATGGGCATCTTGCTAGTTCTAAAAAACTTTCCATTATTTGCCACACTACTGGTTGCAGATGAATAACCTACCCAAGCACAGCGCGATACAGGAGCGACGCACAATTACAAGCAGATATTCTATTGGACAATGGAGGCTATAACCAATTACTTTTACGGGAACAATAGCACCCAGGAAATTTGAAGGGTAGGTATGAACAAAATGGGAACTGCACATGTACTGCTAAGTGATTCAGTACACACATTACCAATCGAGGAGGAGAACGATGGTCGCGGCGGCCTCTGTGAGTCATGGTCGGCAACGAGAGTCGGTTCATTGTCCATGACGGTGGTACTTCTGCACTTGGCGTCGGCTTCCGGGAAGCAGATCCGAGACCGTGGAAGACGATGCCGGGGAAGAGGCTCCGTGTACGACGACGACGGTGGACCCGCTCCAGTGCGGCGTATGAGGTCGTCGATGAGGCAGATGCGCTGTGGTGGATGAGTGCGCCAATGTAAAGGGGAGGAGCATGAAGGCTGCGGTGCCGTGGAGAAGTCTATTTTGCGGTGGGGATAGAAAATGGGGAGTATTCAGGTGTACTACTCTGGGTGCCGGGGTGGGGTTGGGTGGGTAGGGTGAACCTGAAGTTATGAAAACAGCCCCCTACCAAGCGTCATCCGTAGGCCTGTTCTGAAGGCTATGATGGTAACTTCCCACTGCTCGAATCAGGGTCACGGGAGATTTCCCCGCCGACCTCAAAATTTTGTGACACTGGACTCCCCGTGTAGCGTGTTGAGTGATTCGGCTAAGCAACTAGCGAGTAGTAGTAGAAAACTCTGCATATTAGGTTTGACCGAAGTCAAACTTCCTAAAGTTTGACCAAGTTTATAGAAAAATATAAACATTTACCATAAAAAATATGTATGACGTGAAAGTACATTCAATAATGAATCTAATGGTATTTATTTGTTATTATGTATGTTAATATTTTTTGTTATAAGCTTTCTGAGAGTTTACAAAACTTGACTTTGACCAATGCTAATATGCGTACTTAAATAAAAACGGAGGGAGTACACATTTGTTTTCTTAGTTTGTAGTGAACTAATCATTTGTTGAAATTGTGAAATAAATATATTAGGCTATTGACTTCGAATGTAATGGTCTATACAATTCAATAGTTACAATCATTGTCGAATCCCAAGATGTATACAAGGTCTATAGTACTTCACAACATGCTCAAACTCACATAATCCCAGGCAAATGAGAATCTAAATGCATTTCATAGTTATTACTATGTAGGATGCAAAAAAACCATAACTCTACATCAGCCATTATAGAAGCAACATTTTGACATATCCCAATGTGTGAATGAAACACGCAGAGAGAGCTTTTGAAGATGGAGCAGATAGGGCGGGAAAGATTGTATGTATGTGGACGAGAGAGTAGGAGACAAACCTAACGAGACAGAGAGGGGGAGACAGAGAGAGAGAAAGAGAGAGGAAGAAGCTAGGTCTGTGAGAAAGATGGAGACATGTAATATATGTGAGATGCGTGTGCATCCGGATTCTGTACACGTGGAAGGAGAAGAGACAACATGTTTGATGAGAGAGCTGGAAAAACATGGACGAGAGGGGAAGGATCTCGTCGGTTGAGGGATTGACAATTTTGTGCGGGGGGAGTGGGATTGGTAATTTTGTGCGAGAGAGAGAGAGAGGGTGGGGGAGGAGTCAGTCAACCATCGTCACATCACCTTGCTTCCAAATTGCCCCACATTCTCTAGCGCGGTGTGGTTGCCGTCTTCGATCTACTCGATGCCCTCTTTGAAGATTGAGGTGTTGTGCATGTTGGGGTGCAAAGAAGCACAAGCGAGAGTGGTCGCCGTATAACCTTGGATGGGGATGAATTGTGTGCTCGAGGGAGGGAGGGTGTGTGTGTGTGTTGTGCTCTCTCTCTCTCTCTCTCTCTCTCTCTCTCTCTCTTTGTGTGTGTGTGTGTGTGTGTGTGTGTGTGTCAGATATTGAGATAACACAAACCTAATGAGAGAAATGGGTATTGAAGAAGAGATTGTGTGGGCCTTGAGGTGGGCAGGGGCCGGGTGAGGGTGTCAAAATGTGCGCGTTGATGCATGTGTTGCATGCGATCGTGCGAGGGACGGACGAATCGAGAGAGATGGTTTTTGTGTTATGGAGGCTCCTCTCTCTCTCTCACACACACACACACACACAAGTAAACTAGAAGACCGTTCTCTCATGTATACACAACATATCGGCATCTATCTATGTCTCACTCATGCATGATCATTTGCACATTCACACCTCTCTATGTCTGTATCACACGCACACCGTCTCCACATTGCCCTTCCGCCACAACACACATATGGACACATACACACGTTCTCTCTTAGTCACACACACAAAATCAGTATTAAGAAACTAGGGCACACCTAAAACGTCCAAATCTAAATAAACACGAACTGGAGCTAAATTCAAATATATGGAAATATTGCAGCGTCAAGAACTTTCCCAGGAGTAATGTTCGAGGATTGTTTTCACACACACAAAAAGGTTCAGTGGATGTCCTTCGAGCACGACACGGTGATGCGCCGTTCGATCGACCGCGCGGCCGCGGTTCACATGCTTGCACATGATTCCATATCGTGGTTGTGGTACTAACTAATAAAAGCGCTGCCTAAGTCTAATGTTTACGTGTACTAGTGTGGTTTTCTTTTAAGTTTGACCAACCTTATATAAAACTAAAGTAAGCTCCCACACGCGCACTCATCAATATGCCGCCGTCGCCATTGCGCATGCCGGCGCCCGCCTGATCCGGCCAACAATTTCTCTCCCATCACCGCCGTGTCGCCGCCATCCTTGTGCCATGAAGCCGAAGGCTCGCCCGCTCACGTCGTCTGCAGTCCCTCCTTGCGATGCCGCCACGCTGCCAAGCACACGAGCAGCTGGTGGAGCCGCGTCTATGCACGCAGCGTACAAAGAGGAGGACGAGCGCGTGCTCCAGCACCCCAGCGAGGAGGAACTAGCGTGTCATTGTCGTCTCCGCCCACGCTGAGGAGGTGCGCATGGTGGGTGTCACGGCGGAAGCTGGTCGCGCGTGCATCGAGCCCGCAAACCGGGTGCGGACGCGGAATCTACCTTCGAGACCTTGAATGCCGCGTGGATCCTGCAATCTGAAGGAGCAATTTGGGTCAGTCGACTCTTGTGAGCCGTTTGATGCAACATGGATGTCTAGAAGGGCTTCTTCCACCTTGTATGCCGTCGTCTTCCTTCGCTCCGTCGAACTTCTTTTACAAATCGACTGACCCAAATTATACTACTAGTACGAACGTATTAAGTACAGTAGGAACACGAAGATACGAGCAGTTGTACCAACTGCAAGAAGAACAGTAGTAAGACATAGTACTAGTACTAGTGTACATACTAAAGAGTTCAAATAATGAGAAAGAACATAAACATAGTTCTGCTGGGGCCTCAGCACAACACACCCTTGAAAATAAACTAAGCAACTAGTCTGCTTGACACTACGGTAGAACCAGCATGAGCGATGACACTGCCACCTACTCGGAGTCCGACTCCACGTCCTCGACTTTGTCCTCGTCCCTCTTCCTCTTCCTCTTTGCCGACGCTTCTTTTCTTGAGCCGGACACTGGGCTCTGCTTCTTCATCCAACCCTTGTAGATATTTAAACAAAGGTAGGCATCCATTGCTGCGTATAGGACGTGATCTTCATCTAATGTCTTCGAATAACATGCATGATGAAACTCGTGATGAGGTTTCTTCAGTTTAGCGTACGAAGGATCAATCATGGCTGCTGCCAGGGTCAACATTGAAGGTTGAGAGGAGGACACCAGGCTTGCCTTCTAGAGATCGAAGGGATGGCCTACAATGAGACCTATCCGACACAGGACATCCCTGTCACTCTTTTGTCCTTGAGGAAGTTCTTAAAATCCTGGCACTCAACATCGGCATGGCATATGTGGTAGACTAAGCAAACGTTATGTACGCAAACCTGGATCACGGCGGGCTTCTTCCTCTCTTTGTCCTTTAGATCCTTCTCTCGTCCCAGGACTGTGGTGTACTCAACAACTAGCCTAGTGACCCACTCATCCGTTGAATTGTTGAACATGCGTAGGAAGGGAGCAAGCCATGCTTTCACCGTCGCGGATCCACGTGTGTAGATGACGATGAACTGATCGCCGGTGATGGCTCTAACCTGGTACTCATCGGCGACCATGGAGATTTGGGAGGCCATGGATTTTGGAGGAGGGTTAGGAGAAGTTGAACTATTGTACCCTGCAAAAAAAGCTGGGAGCGAACTAATGTGAAAGGACGGGGCGACTTGAGCGAACTGTTGTAAGGTAGAAGATGGGGATGAGTAGGGCATGCGAACGGAGTGGGGTTGCTGGCTTGCCCGGTGGATAAACGGCTTCAAGCCCCCAAAGATTTCTCGAGAACTATGCGGGACCCACTAGATGTCATGTCTACTAGACCCATATCGTTGGCCTGACGGTATAGCTTCTGCCTGTTCGCACGCCATGTCGGCGCGTGGATGTAACTTCACTTAATTCCATCAATCGTCGCGCCTCCCACGACCTTCGCCTCCCTCGTGCGGTCGCGCCCTTTGAGACTTCGACCGGCTATAAATGAGCAATGTTTTTTTGCCTACTCCGCATGCATGATACTCCCTCTGGTCCTTTTTACTCTCGTCAACCGTTTGCAAAGTGTTTGACCAAATTTATACTAAAAATATCAATATCTACAATACTGATTATAATGAGTATAAGAACTATGTTTTATAATGAGTGTAAAAATATTGATTTGACATTGTGAGTGTTGATACATTTCTCTATAAATCTGGTGAAAGTAGAGGCACATTGACTTCAGACAAAACTTAAATGCACAATGCAGACTAGTTCCTCCGTCCAGGTGCGTGCCATGTCCTATCTTGTCATCACAACAAGGTTAGCTATTAGAGTACCACTACCTCCCTTCTAGTTTAAAGGGCTCGATTCAAAATTTTCACCTACTCTTAGCAAGATAGTAGAGGCAGTGGAATAGTTTTTGAAGTCTGCAAAAGTACTCAACTAATGTTGTCGTTCTTCACAAAAAATGTGTTTACCAATGCATGCATGAACTCTAGTTACTCTAACCCCCCTTTCTTCTTTAATTCTTTGTCGCATCAGCATGTTTGCTATTCCCGTGTGCATGATACCAGCTAAGATACCACCATTATGGCCAGCCTTAATCATCGCATGCAATAATTTAGTGCACCTTGAAATATGAACATGTGTGGGGCGTGTATGTTTTTAATGACTTGAGACTATACCTAGCCCAGCATGCAAGATGACTTATTATGCACTGTTCCCCATACCTGCAGGAAGCCCGTTCGTCTCCAAATATTTTTCCTCTCCATGTGGGGAAACAATATGCCTGCCAAACTCTCCTTCTCCCTCCGGCGGTCCCACCACTCCACCCCATGTGAAAAAATCTGCATGCATGACTCCTCCCCCCACGCTCGTCCAATCCGTTGTGACCAGCAATATTTCCACCCCTTCCCTCCCTTGTAATTTACTCCAACAAATATGCCCACGTAGTTGTTACTTAACTGCAAGTGCATTGGGTCACTGACATATGGGCCCAACAGGGGTCTGGCCCACATGTCAGTGACGCAACTGGACCTGCAGTTAAGTCAGTGCAGCTCAGTCCATATCTTACGTAGGTGTGCCATTGCTCGCTATAAATACTACGCCTCCCACGACATTGCTATCTCCTCCCCATCACGTTCACATTCATCACTATCTCCTCCCCCTCCCTCTCATGTCGACCACCATGGCATCGCCCCTCCCAAGCCCTAGGAGCCCCTCTCCGCACCGCGCGGACGGTCACGCGTCGCCATTCCGTTCCTCACCACCACTAGTCGAGGAGGACGCGTTGGTGTTCCGCTCCTCGCCGTCCCGTTCCTCACCGCCACTAGTCGAGGAGGACGCATCGGCATTCCGCTAATCGCCGCGACGCGATGCGTCGCTGCTCCGTTCCTCGCCGCCACTAGTCGAGGAGGACGCGTCGGCATTCCGCTCCTTGCCGCAACGCGTCGAGGTGGACGCGTCGGTGTTCCCAATCTCGCGAGCACGCGCGTCAGAGGACGCGTCGGCTCCCCGCTACGAGGAGAACACCGCGCCAC
The DNA here is from genome assembly GCF_002162155.2 of Triticum dicoccoides. Classification (NCBI taxonomy): domain Eukaryota; kingdom Viridiplantae; phylum Streptophyta; class Magnoliopsida; order Poales; family Poaceae; genus Triticum; species Triticum dicoccoides. The sequence goes on along the minus strand of NC_041393.1, from coordinate 181,396,134 downwards.
CCGCCGAGAACCCCAGCCTTGAGGAGCTTTGGAAAGAAGTGGGTGTCGCCTTGTGGGAGGCTTTGCCCCCAGCAGAGCGCGCCAAAATAGAGGCGGAGAGGAAGGCCAAGGAAGAGAAGCGCACCGCGGAACAAGCTGCCTGGGAGGCCTATGTCGCGTCCGAGAGAGTCAGGCAATTGGCTCTTTGGCAGAAGGCTCGTGCGAGGGCCATGAGGGTGGCGGAGGATGCCCGTGCCAACGCCCTGAGTGCAGTTTGGCCCAAGCGCCTCATCTACGCTTGGTGGTACGTGGACCGGGTGCACGCTTCCAGCAAGGAGGAGTACCTGTTGGCGCCGGATCACCACACCGGTGAGATCGCGCTAGCCTGCCGGCAAGCCGCCAATCAACACCTCGCGAGTTGCGCGGCTAAGGAAGAGGCGTTGTGTCGGCGTGCTGGGAAACGGCCGTGCACCAGGGCACTCGTGGCGCGCCACAAGCGCTCCTGCGAGCGCCATGGCTTTTAGGAGGAGTATAATTTTTGTTTCGTAAGGCGATCTCATTAGTTTTGGGACGCAAATGGTAAATCCCGAACGTTCAGGAATTTTTAGCATCCTTAATTAAGTATGTAAAAGGGAAAGTTTGGAAACCTTGTGTATTCGTACGCATTTTGCAAGTACGTGCATATAGCACAAGCTTTACTATATACTGTCGCACTACACGTCTCTCTCGATATATGCTTGCAGACTATGCTACTCCCTCCGTCCACGTCAATAAGTCATCTTTGGTTGTGCGCCGTGACCAAGAAGGAGGGAAGACTTATACACCTAGACGGAGGGAGTACTACTATTACTTATGTACGTGCAAAAATGCATGTTTTAACATTATGATGCGGTTTTTGTAAAAGTAGAAAAACAGCACTAGTCAAGCTTGTGAAACGATTCAATGCAAAACAAATGCAAAAATGCTCGTTTGATTGTTTACTTTTAGCTTCCTTCTCCGTGGTTATTTCTCTGTCGTACTTTGTACAGAGTATCTCACTGGTTGGAAAGGCATGCAAATTCCCAAACCGCTTCCTACACCCTGTATCAATTTTTTTTGCCTCACAAGTTGTGCCGTGCAATTGGAATTCCAACTTGAGTACTGCCAGTTATTTTAGGCTTCTAGATTAGTAATCCCATAACTACTACCTCCATCCTAGTTTATTGGTCCCCATTGTAATCTATGTCAAATTTTGATCATAAATTTAACTAATGAAATGTTAGTGCATGTCACATGCACTACTCCCTCTGTCTAGGTGAGTAAGTCATCTTAGGCTATGCATCGTGACCAAGGAGGAGGGGAAAACGAGAAACGTTAATGTTTATTTGCTAACTAATAGTATTGCATGCAACGAACTAACAACTGCATGTCGTGTTTGATATCTCAAGTCATTAAAAGCATGCACACTCTTTATCTCTTATTGGTTGATATGTCAAGAAACAAGAAACGAGGTAGAAGTTAATGCACCGCGCCTAAGTGTTCTGGGATTATTTGGTTTTCGTAAGATGACTTACACACCTAGATGGAGGGAGTAACATTTTATCAGTTAAATATTTGGTCAAAATTTAGCACAAATTACAATGGTGAGGAATAAACTAGGACGGAGTAGTAGTTTAGAAGCCCAAATAAATGAGTGAGGCGCCTTATTGTTACTCTCCACTGTGACTAGTCTTATGGGAAAAGCTGGGGAAGCCGCCAAAAGAACTGGCCCTAGGAGGAGTAGCTAGGGATCGAGTGTGCGAGATGAACCGGAGAAAGTAAATGCAGAGAGATGAAATGCAAAAAAGACGGAGGGATGTGATGGTTGCTTGTCAGTTTATTTTACCATGCCACTTATTACTGGGAGTGGTTGGGTTTTGTGATATGACGGCTTTACTGCCGCGCCACGAGCGGGGTGAGAGGTGAGACTCCCGTGCAGCGCTGCCCTCTACACTTGTACTACATCGGTCGTGGTTTATTAGTCCCCCATTGAATTTGACTAAAGATTTAACTAACAAAATGTTAGTGCATGTCAACAAAAACTATATCATTGGATTCGTATTTGAACATAGTTTTGAATGATATAATTTTAGGTGACATGCATCAGCATTTATCATACTATATATAATGTTAGTTCAATTTTTGGTCGTACTAATCTATAGTAGTAAGGTGCCAGTGCGTTGCACCGAAGAGTGAAATGCATTGATCGGGGAGTTGTTTATTTTGACAAAGGATGTGGGGGCCATCTCATGTGTAACGGGTATCGATAGGTTTCTTCGGATATTATTTCATCTCTAGAGCTCACAAACATCCGGGTGAAATAGATAAAAATGTATCTTTTGCAAACAAAAGCATTCAACTGTTCAACCTGCATCCAAAACTTGTGAAGAAATAACACTTATTGTGCTTTGCAAGAAATGATCTTTAAGAATTAGTTTTTGAGTGTCGATTGTTATACATGTTGGCTACAGATGACATGGCACTTTCTTATAGTCAACAGTTGGCTATACTGTTAAGTAATATTAACCATGCCCTTATACACCTAGACGGAGGGATTAAATCAGGATGACTTGCAAGGGGGCAGAGGAGATGTAAGAAATGGTTCATCGTAAGTCTTGCACCAGTACTGTAGTAAAAATTCATACATGGAAGATTTTAGACTAAACCATAAATGGATACACTTTTATTCATGCGCGATACTCCAATAGAACAAGATCCTGCATGGAAGTCTCCACATGCTTAGACAGCGGATTACATTGAGCGAAGACTAATGATCAACATTTAAGTTGATAATGCGTATGTCCAAGTGAACCTCCTTGGAGTCCCTGCGCATAGCGTCGGCGAGTAAAGGATGCCATGGGTTTTCCAAGTCCACATCGGCGGGAAAGTCCCAGCTCCGCAGAGTCCAAGTCCATCCGATGAGGTCGGTCTCGCCGCCCACGTGACCCAGAGGGGTAGTAATAGTGAGCATGCACTCGTACATCGGCCTCGTGTCAGTGTTAGCGTCAACGGCGTCGCCCCTGACGCACACTACAGAGACGGGGCGGCGGCCTGCGCGGGCCTCGCCGATGCCCATGATCAAGAGGAAGACGTTGTCGTCCTCCTCCGAGACTAGCAGGCGGCAGTGATCCTCCAGCGACTCCGGCATGGTGAACGGGTAGCACGTCTCGTACTTGATGTTCTCCGCCAAGGGTCAGTAGTGACCGCTGCATGCATCTGTGAGGTGATGCACCATGTCCGCCAGCGAGCCCCAAAATGGCATCGGGCACTCATAGCAGTAGACGAAGGGCTCCTTGGAGGCATCGACCAGGCTGTCTATTAAACAGGAGTGGCTGTAGGGGACATTGCGCCAGTTGAATATATGAGCAAGTTACTACGAGATTTAATCTGAATAAGCATAAAATAAATCATGACGGCTATAACAGAGATGAAACTAATCATGTGGACTAGCATAGTAGTAGGATACAGAGTAGACACATGAATTCTACCATGATTTCAAACAGGAAGGACAGAAACACATACGGTGCAACGGGAGCAGCACCGTTGGCGTTGAGGTTGTTGCCCATGTCGTTGAGGAAGAGGTTGTCGAGGTCAGGGAAGAAGTCGTCGTCAGTGAAGTCGTGGCTGCTAGCAGTCGCGAGAGTGTGCTCCCCAAATTTCAACAGCGCCTGTCGAATGGAGCGTAGGAGGGAGTGGCTGTAGGGGACGTTGCGGCCGCCGAATGGAGCGTAGGAGTAGCACACAAAGCAGTAGATGGTGTCCTTACTAGCACTCCCTAGTCTCTATCTATCTATATCTATCTCTATTCTTATAGAAAACCGAGTTGGTGATGATGGTATGCCTGTCGTCTTGTAATATAGACTGTCCGATCTATATCTGACGGATAGAAAGCCAACTATGACAATTTTACAAAAGATACCCGCACCTCTCTCCACATTTACAGATAAGGCCTTGACTCGTTCATCCTTATCTCCCACAACCTCGTGCTCCTCCCTAAGTCTCTATCTTACTCTTCTTTGTTTTTTATAACAAATCAAATAGTACTGCGCCGTCCGCTGCACGCCTGGCTGAACATGCCTCCTCGCCTCCATCATCACCAACTGAGTCTTTTATAGGAGTAGGAGTAGAGAAAAAACGAGTTGGTGATGATGGTGTGACATGCAATGCACGGGCATCTTGGTATTTTTTGCATATAATTCCGAACACCATGTAGACATGGTCTTTGAGCATGGTTCATAGTCGTGCCACGCTCGGGCATTGAAGTTTGTAACTATTTTAGATTAGAATATACTACTCCTCCGGTGCTAGTAGTAGAGCAGAGTCCTACTCTACTACTCTACTCAAGCAAGTTAGGGCATAGTAGTGTAGTAGGTACTGTAGGGAGTACCAGTACTGTGATCACTCAAGCAAGTTGTCTGGCATCGATATGACCATGTGCTGCTAGTATGTGACTCGTAAATCAAGAGGCGTGTTGTAGTCAGCATCACCTGTCCACTTCGCGCAGCACATATTCGCTTCTCCATCTTTGTCCGCACATAATCTCGTCTGATCTTCCATCCCCACTAAGGCGCCTCCCCCCCTCGTCCGAAACCCAAGCACTAACAATGGCAAAACCGAGCAGCGTCCGCCAAAAGAGTGGCTGGAATTCGCTCCCCACAGAGGTAATCAAGCTCATTGTTTCGTGTGTGGACGATCTCAGTACCATGCCGCTCTCCGCGTGCTCGTTGGGGCTGTACCTTTTACTCAAAGCCCTCAGGCCGGAGCTTTTAAAGCCAGCTCCTTGCTTGCTGATGCCGCCTGATCTTCAGAAATGGCATGTCACGCAGCATAACAATCATAGGGTGGCGAGCGTCAACCCCCTTGACTGCGATCCGATCCCCGTCAGCCTCAACTACATTAACGGTATATACTGGGTCGGCATGAACACGTCTTGGATGGTGCTCGTCGATGGTCGCGGCAGCTGGATGCTCGTGGAGGTCTACACCCAGCGATTGATCCCCCTTCCTTCGATTAACACTGCACTACTTTGGCACCGCGGCCCAGAATACTCGGAATCTTACAGTAGCCAACATGATACCAAGTTTGATTTGCTCAAGGTTGTAATCTGCCAAGTGCCCACAAGATCTGCGAATTATAAAGACTTCAGGCTAATTGCGTTCTTCAACCGCGGTCTCGTCTATCTGACAGGTCACTACGGTAAGTGGATAAATCTACACGTCCATCGTAGGATCATACATCCTCCATGGTTCTCTGATGCCATTGAACACAAGGGCTTCATTTACTTACGCTGTCGACTCCTTCTATGGCTGGACGTATTGTTGGCCTACTCCAGTCATCGCTACAAACGGTTGTTATAGCAGTATGTTACTTTCCTATGATATCATGCTGGCTTGCTTATATTACTGTCAACATTTACTTAAAAAATATTCATGCTCATAACATGCTGTTCTTAAGATTGACTAAATCAAGAGCCCTTTTTTATTTGACTCCAACTTGATATGATGTTGTAGGCCGCCTGGTGTCCCTACCCTTCCTAATCCCAGAACCTTTCAAAGAAAAGCGGCATGGCAGTTGCAGGTGGTTCCTGGCTCGATCAAACGACAGCGAACGATCGTTGATCGTTCGCACGTACCGGACGTGTTGTTTCGCGGAATATAATCACAGTCACTGCAAGGTCTTTGAGCAGGATCCCAGCTTCTCTGGGCCTTCAGGAATATTTGACTGGAGGCTGGTAAGTAGCCTTGGTACACGCTCTCTGTTTGTCGGACTAAATTATCCGATTAACCAGGAGATAACTGACGGCAAGGATCATGATGGCAGCGCGGTTTCGTTCATCAGGCAAAACTATGTGTACACAGCGTACCATGCGTCTCTGCATGCACCATACCCTGATATGTGCCGCCATGCTCTGCAGCCCAAAGTAGGAGAGAGGGTCACAAGTATCAGACTTCGACCTGCTGGCTAGAGTTTCCCCCGTCAGGCACCCATCTGGTTCAAGCCGTCAGCCAATCTCCACAGCTTAATAAATAGTAACGTCTAACTGAGCCAGTTAGTTAGATGCGTACACTTGGTGTAGTAGGATCTTTATTTAGTTTGATGCATACACTTGTTCTTTTTTGGTAGCCCTTTTGTAATGATGGCTGATGTTTGGTTTGGAAGAGAGAGTTGCATCTTCACTCTTCTGGCCTGCTTACTGCTTCTGTTGCACCCTAGCCCTGGTTGTTGTTGCTGCTGTTTTCAATGTACAATCAGTAGTATATTTCGTTTGTTGGTTGAATAAATGTGTTGTTAGAACGAACAACACAATGTTTTGGAAGTCGTTGCACGGTTCGATCCTTTAGTGCCCCGTACCGTACGTAGCGCATACTATTTTTCGTACGGAACACATTTTCCACTTGTTGATAACATGCAGCCCACTGATGAAGGCCCAATAGAGAAGCCCATAATTAACTGGAAGGGAGGCTCTCACATGAATCCTGCCCAGGTACATGCTCATGGTCCCCTAAACATAAATAAGTAAATAAATAAATAAAGCTAAATGCTCATGCACCAGTTCTTTGGGAAAATAGGTAGCCCAGTATTTCTTTTTGAAGAATACCCAAGCTAGGCCTATTTGTTTTCTCCAAATTACTGGGCTGCAAATATTTCAAGACGAGGAGGGATCCATTCCGGCCTGGCCAAAGAGTATGGTCAATGTCTGTTAAAAGTAATATCAAAAGGGGTTCAAAATTCCAAAAAAAATTATAGCAAATGGGATATCAGTTTCTTTTTTTGTTTTTGTTCTTCACTGATATCTTATATGTATTTCATTGGATTTAACATGACATAGTACTAATTTATTTTTAAATTTGTTTTAGTGTGGCTATTAGTTTTTGGATTAAGAATATTTCGTTCCCCAGCAAAAATTTGAGAATTTTAAAAATTTCCCACATATTTAGTTAATTTTTTTACCCTGGTACTGACCAGAAAATGGCCAGCAATTCTAAAAATGGAAAATGGGCTGCAATAAATTCCATATGAATTATAAAATGAGTAAAAAATATAAAAATAATAGCAAATGGGCTGTACACGCCACAGATTTTGAGACTGACTTGTTTACGCAAGGCTTTGTCAGTGAACACACGATTCTAGCAGCAATGACTGTTGGATGTCCATCCAACGGCCGACGTGCTTCTTCAATCTCTGATCTTCCTGCTCCACCCGCCTAAACTAGCGCCGACGGCACTGCCTGCTCCCTCCTCTTGTGGCCCACTGTGATGCAGCGCAGGCTTCTCTGGCCCACCCTACTCCCTCCACTGGCCTGGCCGCAAGCAATCAACTGCCTCCTTATTACGCGAAAAAAATGATTCCTCCCACTGACATCTGGGCGCACCGGTTGGGAGGCTGGCCTGTGGGCCTACTAAGTTGACGCGTATGCAGGGCTTGTCAACTTAGTCAACAAACGATTCTAGCAGCAGTAACCGTTGAATTTGAATCGAACGGTCCTGCTGCTTCTTCAATCGCTACTCTTCTTGCACCAACCGCCCAAACCAGCACCGGGTAGACCGCCTTCTCCTGTCTCCAGTGGCCGGCTGTGCTGCCGTTGAGGCCTCATCGCCCCCTACTACTCCCACCGCTAGCCAGGCCCTGCGGCAACGGCAGCCTCACACCGCAGCCGAACCAGTGAACCCTTGTACTCCTCTCTGTGTGGGCATCCACTGCCGCATTTTCCCCGGCTCTATGTCGTCCCCTTCCTAGGCCTCGCCATCATCCACCGCCTGGGTGCTCTCGGCGCGGCGTGGTCAATGTGGTCAACGACATTCCACCGGAAGAGTACTGTACATGGAGAGGCTGACAGCTGGGTCCACGGCCACAGCCCAGTTTTTTTGTGATTTGCCAAGTAAGTCGCTTTGTCAGGCCTGTTGGGCTGGAAATCTTTCAAGACAAGGAGAGCTTTCATTCAGTTGACCGAGAAAATGGCCCATCGGTAATGAGAAATGGGTTGTACATTTTTAAAACACATCAAACCGGCAAATTAGTTTCAAATATCTTTTTTTCTTTTCGAGATTTTAAATTACATTAATTTTTATGCATGGAGAATTTGTTGGATTTTATATTGATATACATTTAGTTTTAAAATCAGTTTGAATGTGAGTCGGAATTTCGGGATTAAAAACAGTTCGGACCGCACCGAAATATGCAAAATTTCGTATAATTTTTTAACCGTGGCCACAATATGGGCTGTAATGCTAATAGAAAGAATATGGGCTAAAAAACCTTAAGAATTAGCAAATGGGCTGTAAATTATTAGAAATAATGGCAAATGGGTTGTATGCTGTTTTCCACAGATTTGAGGTTTTCCTAAAAAAAAGGTTGACGCACAAGCAGTGGTTGTTGGATGTCCATCCAACGGCCGTCGTGCTTCTTCAATCTCTGCTCTTCTTGCTCCAGCCGCTCAAACAAGCGCCGGAGGGACTGCCTGCTCCCTCCTCCCCGCGGCCGGCTGTACTGCCGCGCAGGACTCACCGCCCCACCGTACTCCCATCCTCTAGCCATCCCTCTACTCACCCACACCTGCTGTTATTCTTCGGCAACGGAAGACGAACCAGTAAACCCTCGTACAGTCATACTCCCCTCCGCGTGGGAAACAATTGCCGAGTCTTCCCTGCCTCCGTGTTGTTCCCTTCCTAGGCCTCGTCGTCGTCCACCGCCCTGGTGCTCTCGGCGCGGCCTGGTCAACATGGTCAACGACGGACATGCATCTGAAGTGGACTATATGTGGAGAGGCCGACAGCTGGGTCCACAGCCGCACGCAAGGAAATGCCACCTTATTACACACAAACTAATGATTCCTCCACCTGACATCAGGGACCCACCAAAAGGGCCTCTGTATTTCGCGAAAAAAATGTTACCGCCGCTGACAGCTCGGACCCACCAGCTATATCTTCGCACGCAAGGAAGTGCCTCCTTATTACGCACAAAAACCGAATACTCTCCCTGTCAGCTGGGACCCAGTATAGTGGCAGGCTGACTTGTGGGCCTACTAAGTTGACGGGGACGGAAGGCTTTGTCAACTTAGTCAATATGCACGATTCTAGCTCCAGTGACCGTACGTTGTCCTTCCAATGGCCGTAGTGCTTCTTCAACCTCTGGTCTTCTTGCTCCAGCCGCCCAAACCAGTGTCGGTCGTGCCTCGTGCTCCTGCCTCCCGTGGCCGGCTGCGATGCGGCGGAGGCCTCACCGCCCCCTACTACTCCCACCGCTGGCCAGGCCATCCCCCTACTCACCCACACCCCCTGTTATTCTGCGGCGATGGCAGCCTCACACCGCAGCGAACCAGTGAACCCTCGTACTCCTCTACGCATGGGCTTCCACTGCCGCGTCTTCCCCGGCTCCGTGCCGTCCCCTTCCTGGTGCTCTCGGCGCGGCGTGGTCAACGTGGTCAAGGAACGACTTCCATCAGACGTGGACTGTACGTGGAGGGGCTGACAGCTGGGTCCATGGCCGTAGCAAGGAAGTGCCTCCTTATTACGCGCAAAATAATTATTCCTCCACCTGACAACGGGGACCCACCAGATGGGCCACCGTATTTCGCTAAAAAAACGTTTCCCCCTGACTGATGGGACCCACCAGCTACATCTTCACACGCAAGGAAGTGCGTCCGGGCAAAAAAATGATTCGCCCCACTGACTGTTGGGACCCACCAGCTACATCTTCGCACACAAGGAATTGCCTGACAATCGGGACCCACCTGGTCGAAGCGTACGTAGCGTTGTCATTCTGGTCGCGAACGTGTACGTACATATATACTGGTGGATGTAGAGGCGCGCATGTGTTGATGTAGAGGCGGGCACGTAGCATGTACATGTACGTACAACGGCCAGTGTGCAAGAAAGAAAATACGGCCACGTATGTGTACATACGGGCGGGGTCTCGGACGCCTACTCGCACATACGTACGGCCAGGGTTCGTGTACATGGCTGGGTCGAAATGGAGAAACAACGTCGCCGTCGTGTTCATGGGGAGGCAACGGAATGCATCGTGTTCATCAGGAGGCAACGGAACGCGTGGGAGCCAACCGGCTGAGTCGGAACAGAATGCGTCGTCGTGTTCATCGGGAGGGCTTGGACGGAACAGGCGATGGAAATGAGGCCTGGCGTACCGCAGAACGGAGGAAACGTCCTTGTGTTCGACCTGCCACGTTCGAAACGGTATCCTGTTCATCAGGAGGGGTCTGGCGTACCGCAAAATGGAGGAAACAGACCTCCTACGGTCGAAACGGGGGTCGTGTTGATCGGGAGGGGTGTGGCATACCGCAAAACGGACGGAACAGAATTGTGTTGGAGCACTACGGTCGAAACGGGGGTCCTGTTAATCGGGAGGGGTGTGGCGTACCACAAAACGGGACTCCACGGGCTACCGTCAACCTCCTCCAGCCTCTACAGGCTCCTGTTCATCCAGCCTCTGATACGTCTCCAACGTATCTATAATTTTTGATTGCTCCATGCTACTTTATCTACTGTTTTGGACTATATTGGGCTTTATTTTCCACTTTTATATTATTTTTGGGACTAACCTATTAACCGGAGGCCCAGCCCAGAATTGCTGTTTTTTGCCTATTTCAGTATTTCGAAGAAACAGAATATCAAACGGAGTCCAAACGGAATGAAACCTTCGGGAACGTGATTTTCTCACCGAACGTGATCCAGGAGACTTGGACCCTGCTCCAAGAAACAAAAGAGGCGGTCACGAGGGTGGGGGCGCCCCCTAGGGCGCGCCCCCTGCCTCGTGGCCCACCTGTTGCTCCACCGACGTACTCCTTCCTCCTATATATACCTACGTACCCCCGACAGATCAAATACGGAGCCAAAACCCTAATTCCACCGCCGCAACTTTCTGTATCCGCGAGATCCCATCTTGGGGCCTGTTCCGGAGCTCCGCCGGAGGGGGCATCTACCACGGAGGGCTTCTACATCAACACCATAGCCTCTCTGATGAAGTGTGAGTAGTTTACTTCAGACCTTCGGGTCCATAGCTAGTAGCTAGATGGCTTATTCTCTCTTTTTGGATCTCAATACTATGTTCTCCCCCTCTCTTGTGGAGATCTATTCCATGTAATCTTCTTTTTGCGGTGTGTTTGTTGAGACTGATGAACTCTGGGTTTATGATCCAGCTTATCTATGAATAATATTTGAATCTTCTCTGAATTCTTTTATGTATGATTGAGTTATCTTTGCAAGTCTCTTCGAATTATCCGTTTGGTTTGGCCAACTAGATTGGTAGTTCTTGCAATGGGAGAAGTGTTTAGCTTTGGTTCAATCTTGCGGTGTCCTTTCCCAGTGACAGCAGGGGCAGCAAGGCACGTATTGTATTGTTTCCATCGAGGATAACAAGATGGGGTTTTTATCATATCCCTCTACATCATGTCATCTTGCTTAAGGCATTACTCGGTTTTTAACTTAATACTCTAGATGCATGCTGGATAGCGGTCGATGAGTGGAGTAATAGTAGTAGATGCAGAATCGTTTCGATCTACTTGTCTTGGACGTGATGCCTATACACATGATCATACCTAGATATACTCATAATTATGCTCAATTCTGTCAATTGCTCAATAGTAATTTGTTCACCCACCGTAGAATACTTATGCTCTTGAGAGAAGCCACTAGTGAAACCTATGGCCCCCGGGTCTATTCTCATCATATCAATCTCCATTACTTTATTACTTGCTTTGTTTTTACTTTGCCTTTTACTTTTTACTTTGCATCTCTATATCAAAAATACCAAAAATATTATTTATCATCTCTATTAGATCTCACCCTCGTAAGTGACAGTGAAGGGATTGACAACCCCTAATCGCGTTGGTTGCGAGTAGCTATCGTTTTGTGTAGGTACGAGGGACCCATGCGTGGTCTTCTACTGGATTGATACCTTGGTTCTCAAAAACTAAGGGAAATACTTACGCTACTTTACTGCATCATCCTCTCCTCTTCTTGGAAATCCAACGCAGTGCTCAAGAGGTAGCAAGAAGAATTTCTGGCGCCGTTGCCGGGGAGTTTGCGCAAAAGTCAACCATAACAAGTACCCATCACAATCCCTATCTCTCGCATTGCATTATTTGCCTCTCGTTTTCCTCTCCCCCACTTCACCCTTGTCGTTTTATTCGCCCTCTCTTTCCCAATCTCCTCCTCTCTTTCCCTTTCGCCTGTTTCTCGTTTGCCTTTTTGTTCGCTCGTGTGTTAGTTCATTCACCTTGTCACTATGACTAGTCTCTTATCTTCTCCGTTATCTCTCGAGAATGAAGTTTTAAATTTTAATCAAAGGGAGGGAGAAAATCTAGAAGGCGCTTGGTATAGAATTTGCAATGCTCAAAATAGATCTACCAGGAAGCAATCTACCTCAGTTCTTCTTCGTAATTTTTATGTAGGTGGTAATCCTTGGTTTAGATATATCCTTGATACCATTACCGGAGGGAATTTCTTGGGTAGCCATACTTTTGATTCTTAGAATGCTTTAATAGATTTATTTGGCTCACCACCTCCTTTGATTAATGGAACTATGTTAACTTTGGAGCATGTTATGCAAAGACTTGAAATTATTGAGAATAAAGTTGCTACCATTGAATCAATTTAAAATCTTGATAAAAAGATCCCTCAAATTACTCAATATGGATCTAAGGAAGGAACGACTTTGAAAAATATTAAAGAAAAAGAACCCATAGTTAACGAGAAAATAAATCTAGATTCCACAAGAATCGATAAACTTGAGGGTATCATTACCAACTTGGGGACCTCTTTTCTTCCGTACAAAACACTCCAAGTTCGTCCACTAAAAAACCTAAGCTTACTTATGTTCCTAAGAGTAAGGGTGAATCATCTAGTAAGGAAACTGCGGATCTTAAATCTATAAGTGTTCATCCCAATCTTTTTGCCATCATTAAGGAACCATTTGCTATGAATGAATTTTTTGATCTTGTGCCTAAGAATTTTATAATTACTAGAAAGAAAGAAATTTCTAAGAAAGATAGATTCCTCATTGAAGAATTGCCTACCAAAGATGGCAAAACCTAGATCTATCCTCGCTTTTATGCCTAGCTAGGGGCGTTAAACGATAGCGCTTGTTGGGAGGCAACCCAATTTTATTTTTTGTTCTTTGTTTTTGTTCCTGTTTAGTGTTAAATTTTGTTTCTACTTTCTGTTTAGATGTGTTTTTATCTTTTGTTTAGTTTTTGTGCCAAGTAGAACCTATAGGATAACCTACGATGATAGTTGATTTGATTCTGCTGAAAAACAGAAACTTTCCACTCACAAGAAAAAATTCAATAAATCACAGAAACGAGATTTTGCACTGATTCTTTTTTCTGGTGATCAATAAACAAATTTTCCAGCACGTCCTATTTTGGTAGAATTTGTAGAGTTCCAGAAGTTTGCGTTAGTTACAGATTGCTACAGACTGTCCTGTTTTTGACAGATTCTGTTTTTCGTGTGTTGTTTGCTTATTTCAATGTATCTATGGCTAATAAATTAGTTTATAAACCATAAGGAAGTTGGAATACAGTAGGTTTAACACCAATATAAATAAATAACGAGTTCATTACAGTACCTTAAAGTAGTATTTTGTTTTCTTTCACTAACGGAGCTCACGAGATTTCTATCGAGTTTTGTGTTGTGAAGTTTTCAAGTTTTGGGTGAATTCTATTGATGGATTATGGAACAAAGAGTGGCAAGAGCCTAAGCTTGGGGATGCCCATGGCACCCCCAAGATAATCCAAGGACACCAAAAAGTCAAAGCTTGGGAATGCCCCGTGTCGGAGTAAATGGCCACGGGTAGCCTAACCGGCTCCCTTTGGCCCTCAAAAAAAACAATGGGCCGACGGAGCCTCGAGGCGCCCAAGACACGGGGCCGCCTTCTTCCGGCCGGCTATCTCTTAGGCCAACTAGCGGAAGGCGGCCCGGCCATAAACAATCTTCGGGGGACGCCACAACAGGGCTGACTCCAAGAAAGCCGGCCCATGAAGGACCGGCTCCAAGAAAGCCGGCCCATGAAGGACCGGCTCCCAGAAAGCCGGCCCATGAAGGACCGAGTCCAAGAAAGCCGGCCCATGGCAGGCGGCCATGGGCCGCACCCTATAGTCAACCCCCCCATAACAGTGACGAGACGGGGCGTGGCTACAATGGACCCTGCCACCCCCGAATCTCGGAACAAGCATGGCTACAGTACGCCGTACAGCACGGACATCTCCTGTCCGGCGAGGCACTGTTGCCATGCGAACCATGACGCCATCCACGACGGGCCACTGGTACGGCCCAGAGGCGGCGGGCCCCTTCGGTCAGAGAGACATCCGAAGGCGGCCTGGCCTCCCCTAGCCGGCCTAAGGCCAGGCCAGCTTCTTGCAGCCGGCTTGCTCCCCTCCACGGGGCGCACGCACCATTACACAGACAAGACGAGGTAAGGCTACAGTGAGCGCCCGCAAGGCGGCGGCACTGAAGCCATGCTTACCTCGGCAAATCCCTCATCATCAGAGGCGAGGCGACAGTAACCAGCCCCCGACAAGACCCCCCAAGCGGTGGGGCCGGTAGTGTCACGCCCAATATGCGACCCTATCCAAAAGGAACTCGAAGGTCCCACCAAGGATAGACCCGCATATTGAAACGCTTTTGCAAGGTGGATATCATTACATCAACATTACCTAATAGATGGGGATACATACAAGAGGCATACAATGCCACACGAATACAACATCACAATACATCAGAGGATCATCCGACTAGGATGAAACTCAAACAGAAACTCAAACGACATCCACCCTGCTAGCCCAGGCTGCCGACCTGGAACCTATCCCCTGATCGAAGCAGAAGCAGAAGAAGAACTCAACGCAAGCAAGCATCGCTCTCGCATCATGATCATCGCATAACCTGTACCTGCAACTGTTGTTGTAGTAATCTGTGAGCCACGAGGACTCAGCAATCCCATTACCATGGGTATCAAGACTAGCAAAGCTTAAAAGGAAAGGAAGGGGTAAAGTGGTGAGGCTGCAGCAGCGACTAAGCATATATGGTGGCTAACATACGCAAATAAGAGCGAGAAGAGAGAAAAAGGAACGGTCGTCAACTAGCAATGATCAAGAAGTGATCCTGAACTCCTACTTACGTCAAACATAACCCAGAAACTGTGTTCACTTCCCGGACTCCGCCGAGAAGAGACCATCACGGCTACACACATGGTTGATGCATTTTAATTCGGATCTGGTGTCAAGTTATCTACAACCGGACATTAACAAATTCCCATCTGCCTATAACCGCAGGCACGGCTTTCAAAAGATTATACCCTGCAGGGGTGTCCCAACTTAGCCCATGACAAGCTCTCGCGATCAACGAAGGAATAGACCTTCTCCCAAGAAGACCCGATCAGACTTGGAATCCCAGTTTACGAGACATTTCGACAATGGTAAAACAAGACCAGCAAAGCCGCCCGATGCGCCGACAAATCCCGATAGGAGCTGCACATATCTCGTTCTCAGGGCAACACCGGATGAGGCTAGCTACGAGTAAAACCAACCCTCAAGTTGCCCCGAGGTGGCCCCAGGCAGCTCAGTTCGGACCAACACTTAGACAAGCACTAGCCCGAGGGGGCTAAAATAAAGATGACCCTCGGGTTGGCCGACCCAAGGGAAATGGTTAGGTGGTGGTGAGGCAAATGGTAAAACCAAGGTTGGGCCTTGCTGGAGGAGTTTTATTCAAAGCGAACTGTCAAGGGGGTCCCATAAATCACCCGACCGCGTAAGGAACGCAAAATCCGGGAACATAACACCGGTATGACGGAAACTAGGGCGGCAAGAGTGGAACAAAACACCAGGCAAAAGGCCAAGCCTTCCACCCTTTACCAAATATATAGATGCATTAATAATATAAGAGATATTGTGATATCCCAACCAAAATCCTGTCCACCATGGAGAAATCTTCAACTTCACCTGCAACTAGCAATGCTATAAGAGGGGCTGAGCAAAAGCAGTAACATAGCCAATCAATGGTTTGCATAGGAAAGGTATCAAGGGTTAGAGGTTCATCGCAATTTGGGATGGCTTGATAAACAGGTGATAGATAGCGCAGCATAGTGATAGAATGAAACAACTAGCATAGCAATGATAGTAGTGAGATCCAGGGTAGCGATCATCTTGCCTGAAATCCCACAAGGAAGAAGAATGAGTCCATGAAGAAGACGAACGGATGAAGTCGAACCAAGCGTTGACGAACGAATCCTCACGATCGCAACGAAACAGGAACTATCGAAAAGAAGCACACAACATAGTAAACACACCACACATGAACAAGGCATGATGCACGTACAAGCATGATGCATGACAAGACTACATGAAGCTACTCATGGCAAGAGATGATGCAAACAAGAGCAACACATCAAGGCAAGTTTAAATGAGGCCGGGAACAACATATAACAATTCCGGTAAGTCCTCATATGCATATTTCGAAATTGGTCCAGATCTGAATAAACCTTATGTTCAAGTTGTTAAACAGCAAGTTAAGATGCACCAAGATAATCTACATGAGATTCTAGTCAAGTTACATATAAAGTTCATTTAGTTCGGAGCTACGGCCTAGAAGATATGAGCAAAACAAGTTAAACATGGCATTGATGCAAAATGCATCCAAACATCAAACAAACACCTCAAAACAAGGATGCAACATGATAATATGAAACTACATACAATTCTAAGCAAGTTTCATATAGAGCACACTCAAAACGGAGCAACGGTTCAACACACACACACTAAACAAGTCATAGCAACAATCTGTCCAAAACATCAACTAGGCATATTCCAAGCATCAAAACAACATGCTACAGCACCACAATATGAAAACAAAAGACATGGGCATGATGTACAGGTAAAGCATAACAAAACATGAACACTGAGCTATCTCCAGAAATCACTAGAACATACTCAAACACACATGCTAAGATTGCAAGTTATAACAATTTCAGACTTTGCAGAAAATAACATCAAGATGCAATGTTTAGAGCTATCAAACAACATGTTACAGGAACTTATCATGGCTAACAAAGGCACGACATGAATCTATTAATTGCTTAGATCAAAAGTCCTTTACTCACCATGAGCCAAAAAGGATCAGAAAATATGATGGCACCCACGTAAACATAGCAAGTTATTAAACAGATCCAAACATGGCAGGAACAGAATTATGAAGGCATGTAGATGAGCTTGTGCAACTCACTACAGATCATTACATGGCATGGCAAGGCACCCAACAGTAAGAAGACATGTCTGTGAAGCTAAGCATGGCAATAGCAAGTTCATAGGGTGCATGGAACACTAGGAAAACACATGACAACAAGTGAACTTAATGTTAAGAGGCTGACAGCAACATTATCAAGCAACTTTGGAGCAAGATATGAACAAGCTACAGCAAGCTATAAATGCTACCAGGGATATGTATTGATAGAGCATGATATGTAGATCACAACATATTTAGTGATCATCTCCATACTATGCATAGAATGATTAGTAGCAACATGTTTATATAGCATCAAGAAATACCAGATTCAGCCTAGCAAAACAGCAACATCATGTACACTACTTAACAAGCTCGATTCACTCACCACAAGTCATTGCATGACAAGATAAGCATAGCATCATCAAGAAGACATGTTTGTGAAACAAACCAAGTCAATAACAAGTCCATAGCATGCACGGATCATCTACAACAACCTTGGCCAAATTGAATAACACGTAAACAATCTGCCAGGAAACATTCTGAAGCAAAAGTAGAGCACGAAAATGACATGCTAGACTACTCGATAATTGCAGCAAAGGGCATGAATGGATAGACAATAACCACTTGTTCAAAACACCCTTACTTAAGTATCTCAAAATATGCATGGATCTTTCTGTAGCATCATGTTTACATGGCATCAAAATAACGGCAGAACAGGGACTAAAATCAGTAACATCACGATGCCTAGTTTGCATGCTTGTGCTAGTCACCACATTGATCAAAAAAATACATGGTAAGCACCTCTGTAAAGAAGACATAGCATAGATCAAAACACATGAAGACATCAACCTCATAGGATGCACACATCAATCATGGCAAAAATGACAACAGAGCTCGTTCTGATAACAGACAGCAGAAAACATCATAAAGCACTCTTACAATGATGATTCAGGCATCTAGATGACCTCAAATGAATATGATGCAATGGAATAAAATGATGTACTCGTCGAGGCGAACAATTTGACATATTACACGCACGAAACGGAGCTACGGATGCAGAGATACAATGCGACAAACATGGCATGAAAATGTCATACATTCGGGGACTTAGAGAAATATTACCCTCCGGAAAAGTCAACCGGGACGAGGAGATCCGGGACGGCGAGATCCAGGCGGCTCGGGGGCGCGTTTGGTTGGGCGGGCTGGTGGATCTGATCCACCCCCAACTCCGGCAAGGTGGAGGCGGTTCCGGCGAGGATCTCCGGCGAGGTCGGGTTGGCGTCGGCGGGGATCCGGCGGCGGCGCGAGGCGCGGGCCGGGCGGCGGCGCGAGGGCCCGCGCGGGCCCGCGATGGGCTCCGCGGGCCGCGGCGGTGGAGGACGGCGACTCTCCACGTGGCGCTCTGCCAGTGGCTGCGGCGGGCGGCGCAGAGAAGCGGACATGTCTGGCGCGACACGGACATGTCCGGTGGCGGCGGGGAGGATTAGGCTAGGGTTGGACTGCGCGAAAAATCCGGGAGGGACACATATTTATAGGTAGAGGGAGCTAGGAGAGTCCAAATGAGTTGCGGTTTTCGGTCACGTGATCGTGATCGAACGTCCGAGAGCATGGAGGGGAGTTAGATGGGTTTTGGGCCAGTTTGGAGAGGTGTTGGGCTACAAAGAGAAGGAGGCTTTACGGATACCCGGTTAACCGTTGGAGTATCAAACGACCTCCAAATGACACGAAAGTTGACAGGCGGTCTACCGGTGCTATACCAAGGCCACTTGGCAAGCCTCGAGCCATTCCGAGAAATTTTAACACCCACTCACAACAGGAGAGAAAAGGGGAACGCCGGAGGGCATAGGAGTGCCGGATTGCGAAACGGACAACGTGGAAAATGCTCGGATGCAAGAAACGAACACATATGCAAAATGAAATGCACATGATGACATGATAAAATGCAACACGCAAGCGAATGACATGGCAACGACGGCGAATAACTGGCGGACACCTGGCGCATCGGATCCGGGGCGTTATAGGTAGTCGGCGGGACCCACCAGTCGGCGGGACCCAGAAGCCGGCGGACGTAGACGCTGATAGCCTAGGCCCACGCCCAGGCCGGATTACCATTGTACCCCTGGGGGGTAGGCCTATATAAACCCCCCAGGACACCCATGTAAAGGGTTGATCTCAGAGAGTTTTAGACACTACCATAGGGAGAGGAGAGAGCTAGCCTTGCCCTTCTTCCTCCTTCCACCGAACAGCTCAAGGAGCCTTTTGTAGCTTCTTATCGATCTAGTGATCATGCGGAGACCCCGCAAAGCAGGAGTAGGGGTATTATCTCCACGGAGATCCCCCAACCTGGGTAAGATCCGCCGGCGTGCATGTCTTCGCCTTATCCCGTTTCCAGGCACCGGCGATGTCTTACTGGCTCCCACAATGATAAGCCATCCATTGGCGTATGTCGCACCTACCACCCGACATTTGGCGCACACCATGGGGCCAGGTGCACCGTCGTCCGGAGACCTGCTCTGGACGGGAACCCTCTTCCTCCCCAGCAAGCGTAGCTAGCCCGGCACGCCCGATGGTGCTTGCCCCGACGCACTGCAAAGCGTCGACGACGCCTGAGCAGTGAGCTGCCTCGCCGATCTTCTTAGCGAGGCTCGCATCTCCGACGAGCCCGCATCCGACGCAGGCACAAGCTGCCTCGAGAGCCGCCTCGTCAGCCTCCTCGACCAACTCCACGTCTCCGGCGAGCCCACCGCGGACTTGGAGTCGGTCGGCTCCACCGACCTGATGCTTGTCTATTCCGAGACGGCGTCGCTCGACGCCTTCCACTCCGACATGATCGTCTTCGACGACCCTCTCCCTCGAGCCGACAGTGGCGGCAGCACCGTCACCGAAGTGCTTGTCATCAGCCACGGCGCCGCCTCCGACGAGAACGCCCGCGACGCCCTGCAGGCCGCATTGCACGACCTGTCTGCCCCCATCCTGGCGGACGCCGACACTGAGGCACTGGAGGCACACCGCCTTGCCCTCCTTGCAGAGGGCCAGAAGATAGCCACCATGAGACGCCTCGCGGAAGCCCACCAGCGCGAAGTCGACCGCGCCGCCTTCGGCACGCCGCCTCCAGAAGGGCCAAGCCGGGTCGGCGTCGTCAAGAAACATGGCGCGGCCATCGTCAGAATGCTGGAAGCGGACCGCCCAGTCTACGCCACGCCCCTCGAGAATCTGCGTGCCGCCCAGTCGATCGTTGACGAGCTAAACGGACTGGGGGCCGATGAGCTCCCCTACATGACCAGACGCATCCAGCAGCTGATCGATGCGGCCGCAACACGGCATGAAGCCGACGTCCCAGCTGGAAGCCCCCCTCGCCGAGAGCACGGCGCGACGTCGCGTACGCTGACTGCGGGTGGCGCCCGAACAAGACAAGACAAGGAGCCGGCTGCTAGCCGCAGCCGGACTCACATTACCATCGAGCGCGACGCAGGAGGACGCCCCCGAGGGGTGGAACAACGAGGCGACCTGCCTCCTCCTCTGCCTCGTGGGGAAAGATACCCCACCCCGCCGCCTGTCGAGCATCCGACTCTCAGCGGCCGACTTGGTCGCCGCGGAGGAGTCGGCAAGAATGATGCCCGCCATCGGATCGACCGCCTAGTGCGATCCCTGGCCCTGGAAGAAGAAGATGATGTAGGCCCGCCTTGTTTTGGCCCCCGCATCCGCGACGAGCCCTTTCCCAAAGGGTTCTCGCTCCTAAGAGACACGCCCAAGTACAACGGCTCCGTGAAGCCAGAAGACTGGTTGATCGAGTACTCCACCGCAGTTTAGCAAATGGCAATCGATGCGTTGCCGTGAAATATGTCCCCTTGATGCTCCAAGGCACGGCGCGCACCTGGCTCAACAGCCTCAAGCCTTACAGCATCAACAGCTGGCTAGACTTCACCGAAGCCTTCATACGCAACTTCACCAGCACCTACAAGCGGGCTCCCAAGCCCCGACAGCTCTCCTTGTGCGTACAAGGGCCCAGCGAATCAACCCGCGACTACCTCACGCGTTGGGCCGAGCTCTGCAACTCCTGCGAAGGGGTGCACGAGGTCCAGGCCATAGAGTACTTCACCGCTAGGTGCCGCGAGGGCACTCTCCTCAAGCACCGACTCCTCTGCAACGAGCTGGCAACCCTTCATGAGGTACTGATCATCGCAGACAAGTATGCCACGGCCAACTCCTCAATGAAGACCAAGCTCCGGGTAGACGCCTCCGGAAAAATGCTGACGCCGGCTCCCAAGACACCGGCTGGAGAATCAAGCCGGCGCCTGTATCAAAACGACCACAAGCGCAAGGCCCCTATGCTGCCTTCCACTAGTCGGCAGGTGGCCACGATCGAGGAAGAGCAGCCTGAGGGACGGCCGGCTCCGAAGAAGCAGAAGGGCGGTAGGCCAGCTTGGCAGCCGGCTTTCTCCTACGAGCAAACCCTCGACGCCCCCTGCAAATTCCAAAGCGGCGTGAAGCCGTCCAACCATACAACACGGAAGTGTCACTGGCTCACCCGAATCTCCAAGGGCAAGGGGTTGTTGCCGCCTCCGCCTGCAGGCCAGCCGCCTCCTGCCCCGCAGCAGCCGGCCACTCGGCCTGCAGTCGGAGCCATCCAAGACGAGTTCCCCGATGAGCAAGCCGCCTACATCATGTTCACCAGCCAGACAGAAGATCGGCGCAGCCGGCGCCGACAGCAGCAAGAAGTCAACGCGGTCGCCTCTAGTAACCCTGAGTTCATGCATTGGCCAGAGAAGCCCATCAGCTGGAGCCGGGACGACCACCCAGAGGTGATGCCGTCTCCTGGATCTTATGCCCTGGTTCTGGATGCCACCCTAGCGACAGAGAGGCGTGCCGCCTGATTCTCCCGCGTGCTGATAGACGGTGGGAGCAGTATCAACATACTGTACCGAGATACAATGGAGAAGCTCAACATCAAGCCCAAGCAACTCATGCCAAGCCGAACTGTGTTCCACGGCATCGTACCCGGCCTGTCCTGCTCACCAATCGGCAAGATCAAGATGGATGTCCTCTTTGGGGACAAGGATCATTTCCGCCGAGAGGCAATATGG
The DNA here is from genome assembly GCF_002162155.2 of Triticum dicoccoides. NCBI lineage: Eukaryota > Viridiplantae > Streptophyta > Magnoliopsida > Poales > Poaceae > Triticum > Triticum dicoccoides. The sequence goes on along the minus strand of NC_041393.1, from coordinate 181,373,825 downwards.
TTCGAGGTAGTGGATTTGGAGAGCCCGTACCACGCATTGCTTGGCCGACCAGCGTTGGCCAAGTTTATGGTTGTGCCTCACTACGCTTACCTCAAGATGAAGATGCCGAGTTCCAAGGGCATTATCACCATAGCCGGAGACTATGAGAAGTCCTCTAAGTGTGCAGCAGCCAGCAGTCGGCTGGCCGAGTCCCTCGTGATCGCCGAAGAGAAGAAGATGCTGGATCAAATTGTGACCTTGGCTGGCAAGCAGCCGGCATTGTCCCCTGACCCCAAAGAGTGTGAAGCTCAAGGTTCTTTCCAGCATTTCCAAGGAGACAAAGAAGATACCTCTGGACCCGAAGCACCCGGAGAGGCACGCTGTCATAGGCACAGGCCTTGACAGCAAATAGGAAGGCGAGCTCGTCGATTTCCTCCGTGAGAATCGGGACGTCTTTGCATGGTCCCCAAAGACATGCCGGGTGTCCCGACGGATTTCGCCGAGCACAAGCTACACGTCCGATCTGATGCAAAGCCGGTCAGGCAGCCCTTGTGCCGCCTGTCGGAAGAGAAGAGAAGAGTAGTCGGAGAAGAAATAGCCCGACTTCTGGCAGTCGGCTTCATTATGGAAGTGTTCTTTCCAGAATGGCTTTCCAACCCGGTCCTTGTGTTGAAGAAGAACAAGCAGTGGTGCATGTGCATCGACTACACCAGCTTCAACAAAGCCTGCCCTAAAGATCCGTTCGCCCTGCCAAGGATCGACCAAGTGATAGACTCCACAGCCGGATGTGAGTTGTTGAGTTTCTTGGATGCTTATTCAGGCTACCACCAGATAAAGTTGAACCCGGATGATCGCTTGAAGACCGCCTTCATCACCCCATTCGGAGATTTCTGCTACCTGACTATGACATTCGGCTTCAGAAATGCCGGTGCCACCTTTCAGCGTTGCATGCAGAAATGCCTCCTCAAGCAACTCGGCAGAAATGCCCACGTCTACGTAGACGATGTCGTGGTGAAGATAGAGAAGCGCGGCACCCTGCTGGAAGACCTCAAGGAGACCTTTGATAATCCGCGCCGGTTTCAGATCAAGCTCAACCCAGAGAAATGCGTGTTCGGGGTACCAGCCGGCAAGCTTCTGGGCTTTCTGGTCTTCGAACGCGGCATCGAGTGCAACCCAGTGAAGATCAAGGCTATAGAGAGAATGAAGGTCCCTACCAAGCAACGAGACATCCAAATGTTCACCGGATGCTTGGCGTCTTTGAACCGCTTCATGAGCCGGCTCGGAGAGAAGGCTCTCCCCCTCTATCGACTCATGAAGAAGTCCACTCACTTTGAGTGGAATGACCAGGCGAACCAAGCTTTCCATGAGCTGAAGAAGATGTTGTCCACACCACCTGTCTTGGCGGCCCCAACTGAGAAGGAGCCCATGCTCCTCTACATCGCTGCTACCAGCCGGGTGGTCAGCACGGTCATCGTAGTCCAGCGTCCCGAAGAGGGTCGGGCTCAGCTAGTCTAGAGGCCGGTATATTATTTGAGCGAAGTACTGTCTGCCTCAAAACAGAACTACCCGCACTATCAGAAAATGTGCTATGGTGTATACTTCGCCTCCAAGAAAATCAAGCCTTACTTTCAAGAGCATCCCGTCACGGTCGTATACACTGCCCCGCTTGGCGAGATCATAGGCAGCCGGGATGCATCCGGCCGAGTGGCGAAATGGGCCATCGCGCTGGCTCCTTACACAGTCTACTATCAGCCCTGCACCGCCATCAAGTCCCAAGCATTGGCCGACTTCCTCGTCGACTGGGCCGAGACCCAGTACCTGCCACCGGCCCCCGACTCCACTCATTGGCGGATGCACTTTGACGGATCCAAGATACGCACCGGCTTGGGAGCCGGCATCGTCCTCACCTCTCCCAAGGGCGACAAGCTCAGATACACACTACAAATCCACTTTGCCGCCTCCAACAATGTGACCGAGTACGAGGCGCTCATACATGGGCTCCGGCTAGCCAAGGAACTCGGCATCCGCCGGATCCTGTGTTATGGCGACTCGGACTTAGTGATTCAGCAATCATCCGGCGACTGGGACGCCAAGGACGCGAACATGGCAAGCTACCGTTTCCTCGTCCAGAAGCTCAGCGGATATTTCGAGGGGTGCGAGTTCCTTCACATGCCACGGGCCGACAATGAGCAAGCAGATGCCTGACACGAATAGGCTCGACCCGGCAAGCTATACCAACTGGCGTCGCCCTCCAACGCCTCCTCAAGCCATCTGTCAAGCCGTCTCCGAAATCCAGTTCCATCTTCGTGCCGCCTGACCCCGACGCAGTCGGATCCGACTCCAAGGACCAGGTAGGCGGCCCGGGGACTTTGGCAGCCGGCTCGGGGACTGCCATAGTCGAACCCGGCCCGGGGACTACAGCAACACAGCAGGCGGAGGCTGACTCCAATTCCTCACAACCCAGCCCGCCCACCCTTGTTGCAGTAGCCGTTTTGGCAGTCGAAGAAATCACAGCTCCATCATGGGCCCAGCCCATCCTCCATTTCCTGGTAAATGGAGAGCTACCGAGTGATGACATCTCGGCAAGACAAGTCTAACACTGAGCCGGAGCTTACACAATAATGAACCAAGAGCTAGTCAGGCGCAGTGCTACCGGAGTCTTTCAGTGCTACGTCGAGCTAGAGAAAGGCATACCAATCCTCGAAGACATCCACCAAGGTGAATGCGGCCACCATACCGCCTCCAGGGCGCTCGTCGCTAAAGCATTCCGTCATGGATTCTTCCGGCCGACTACGCCGTCGTCTCCTGGGCCGACTTGGCGGCGGCTACCCTTTGCTCCTCTGCCTCCCGCTCCTCCCATGCCTCCCACGCGTTCTGCTCCGTCGCTGCCTGAAGCTCGGCGCGGGGGTCTATGCGACGGGAGCCCGCAGATCCTCCCGCTCCGCCGACTATGGAGGCGGCGGTAGTCCGCTCAAGAGAAAGCGGGGCCCTGGTTGGTAAAACGGAGGAAGGGCTTAGAAGAACATCAACTAAAGAAAGGAAGAAAGTGCGTACGGACCAGAACTTACGCCGAGACCGCCTGCGGCTGCTTCACCACTTTGCAAAAGTGGGCCGCCTTTGCGGCCGCCTCGTCCCGCTTGGTTGCCGCCGCGGATTCTTGGGCTTCTTCGGCCGGCCTCCGACAAGAGTTGGCGCCGCACGGCGCTTCTGTACGCTGCCTCACGCGGTCGGCCCGCCTGACGGGCCGGCGCCTTGGGGATCGGTAGCTGGCTGGCGGTGCGGAATGGGATCGGCCTCGTCATCATCGGGCCAGTCGTCAAAGCCGGCGGTGAAGCCGGAGCCGCCTGTCTCGCCGCCGCCCCCCGCGGCGTCGTCGTCCAGGGTGGCCTCCCCCAAGTCGGCGTCCTCGAGGTCGTCCGCCTCGCGGTCGGGGGCGAACTCGCGCTCCGGCCCCGCGGTCCCGGCCGAAGGATGAAGGAGAGGATTCTAATTAAAGACAAACCGACTGGTCAAGAGTCGGCCAGAAAAGAAAATTGGGCAACAAAGGAAGGAAGAAAATTTACCAAGGGTGGTGGATTGGCGTGAGAGTACGGCGCCTTGCCATACTGCCAGTCCTCGGTGAGCTTGCAGTTGGCGATGTAGTTTACCATGTATGACACCTCATCGTGAGGCATCTCCCTGGTGCTGAGTCGGCTTGGGTCGAAGCGGCCGCTCATCTGACAAATCAGATGAGGGCGGCCCTGAAGCGGGAGAACCCGACGCTCGATGAAGGCGGCGATCAAGTCGGGCCTGGTCAGGCGCTCCGACTGGATCAGCACCCGAAGTCGGGCGACGGCACCAGCTCCAGCCGGCGTCAGCGACCTGGCCCGGTAGGACCACGATGTCAGCCTCGCAGCCGGCGGTCCGGCCATGTAAGTCGGCAGGTTGACATAATCACCGTTCAGGGCAACGTTCTTCACATAAAAGTAAGAACATTGCCAGAGCTTCACCGACTGGATCAGCGCGATAGGAGGGAAGGTGTTGTTGGCAGTGGACCTCCTTATGGCGATGAAAGTGCCGCACGGAGCCGGCACGCCCCCGATGACCGTGCTGAGCTTAGATTGGAAAAACTCCCTCCAGAGCTCGATGGTGGGGAGGACGCTGAGGAAACCCTCGCACAACGAGACGAAGGCCGACAGTAGCACCACCGTGTTGGGGGTGAGGTGGTGCGGCTGAAGCTGTTAGAAATCGAGGAATGCGCGGAAAAAGACGCTCGCGGGGAGGCCGACGCCGCGCAGGAAATGCGAGTAGAAGATCACTCGCTCGCCTTCCTCTGGCGCCGGCGAGACCTCCCTCGCTAGCGCAAGACGGACTCACACATGATGTTCGCCCGGCAGCCGCCACGTCTTGCGTAGGAAATCGATGTGGTCGTCGCGAATGGTGGAGCCGTCCCAAGAGCTCGACGTTGGAGCCATGACAGCAAGTTTGGCGGCGGAGAGCGCTCGGCGCGGAGGTAGCAAGCATGCGGCACGCTGGGAGGAAGGAAAGAATGGTGGAGCGGGAGCACAGCGAAGGGCTACCTCGGAGAAGAAGAAAAGGGAGGGGGCAGGGCGAGGGCGAGCATGCGAACAACTGCTGCTCCCCCTCCCCGCCCCTACTTATAGCCTCACACGGCGAAGCCGAGGAGGCGAGGCGTGGGGGGCGTGGGATTAACTACGCCCACTCCCCCATGGCCCGTGATTATCGCGCCTTGATGGCGAGTAGGAACCGCCGCCGGAAGACGTGCGGTCGGTTTTGGGCCACAAAAGATCCGCGCATGGGCCAAGGCGCGGAAGTGGTGGGCCCTGGCCTACAGCTGCGTCCCGTCGCGCGCGTGGGCTGGCAGGCCCTCCCAGCCGAAGGGAGCCACGCGGCGCGCGGGTGGCGGGCGGTCAACCCGCCGCTTGGTTGGTGCACCAGCTATTTTCCCACCTTTGGAATTTGGGAAGGCTTCGCCGAGAAGGCACGCGCAAGGGAGGCCGGCTCCTAGCTGCCGGCTCTTCAGGATAGGAAGCTGGCCGAGCTTCTCGTTTCCTCCCTTTAGCTGTGAAGCCCAACCAGCTTCGGGGACTACTGTTGGAGTAAATGGCCACGGGTAGCCTAACCGGCTCCCTTTGGCCCTCAGAAAAAACAATGGGCCGACAGAGCCTCGAGGCTCCCAAGACACGGGGCCGCCTTCTTCCAGCTGGCTATCGCTTAGGCCGACTAGAGGAAGGCAGCCCAGCCGTAAACAATCTTCGGGGGACGCCACAACAAGGCCGATTCCAAGAAAGCCGGCCCATGAAGGACCGGCTCCAAGAAAGCCGGCCCATGAAGGACCGACTCCAAGAAAGTCGGCCCATGGCAGGCGGCCATGGGCCGCACCCTATAGTCAACCCCCCATAACAGTGACGAGATGGGGCGTGGCTACAGTGGACCCTGCCACCCCCGAATCTCGGAACAAGCATCGCTACAGTACGCCGTACAGGGCGGACATCTCCTGTCCGGCGAGGCACTGTTGCCATGCGAACCATGACGCCATCCACGACAGGCCGCTGGTACGGCCCAGAGGCAGCGGGCCCCTTCGGTCAGAGAGACATCCGAAGCCGCCTGGCCTCCCCTAGCTGGCCTAAGGCCAGGCCAGCTTCCTGCAGCCGGCTTGCTCCCCTCCCCGGGGCGCGTGCACCATTACGCAGACAAGACGAGGTAAGGCTACAGTGAGCGCCCGCAAGGCGGCGGCACTGTAGCCATGCTTACCTCGGCAAAGCCCTCGTCGTCAGAGGTGAGGCGACAGTAACCAGCCCCCGACAAGACCCCCAAGCAGTGGGGCTGGTAGCTGGCGGGACCCACCAGTCGACGGGCCCCAGAAGCCGGCGGACATAGACGCTGACAGCCTGGGCCCACGCCTAGGCCGGATTACCATTGTACCCCTGGGGGGTAGGCCTATATAAACCCCCCGGGACACCCATGTAAAGGGTTGATCTCAGAGAGTTTTAGACACTACCATAGGGAGAGGAGAGAGCTAGCCTTGCCCTTCTTCCTCCTTCCACCGAACAGCTCAAGGAGCCTCTTGTAGCTACTTATCGATCTAGTGATCATGCGGAGACCCCGCAAAGCAAGAGTAGGGGTATTATCTCCACGGAGAGCCCCCAACCTGGGTAAGATCCGCCGGCGTGCATGTCTTCGCCTTATCCCGTTTCTAGGCACCAGCGATGTCTTACTGGCTCCCACAATGATAAGCCATCCATTGGCATATGTCGCACCTACCACCCGACACCCTGGAAGGCATCCCCTCTTTCGTCTACTTCCATTGGTAATTTACTTGGAGCTATATTTTTATTCACCACATGTTATGTGGTTTGCTTGGAGCGTCTTGTATTATTTGCGTCTTTGCTTGTTAGTTTACCACAATCATCCTTGTTGTACACACCTTTTGAGAGAGCCATACATGATTTGGAATTTGCTAGAATACTCTATGCGCTTCACTTATATCTTTTGAGCTTGATAGTTTTGCTCATAGTGCTTCACTTATACCTTTTTGAGCGTGATAATTTTTTCTCTAGTACTTCACTTAGATCTTTTAGAGCACGGTGGTGGATTTGTTTTAAAGAAACTATTGATCTCTCATGCTTCACTTAGATTATTTGGAGAGTTGTTAATAGCATGGTAATTTGCTTAAAGATAATATACTTGGTATTCAAGATATGTGAAACTTTCTTTTGAGTGCGTTGAACACTAAGATAAGTTTGATGCTTGATAATTGTTTTGAGATATGGGGGTGATAATATCAAAGCAATGCTAGTTGGGGTGATCATGAATTTAAAGAATGCTTGTGTTGAAGTTTGTGATTCCCGTAGCATACACGTATGGTGAACCGCTTTGTGATGAAGTCGGAGCAGAATTTTATTTATTGATTGTCTTCCTTATGAGTGGCGGTCGGGGACGAGCGATGGTCTTTTCCTACCAATCTATCCCCCTAGGAGTATGCGTGTAGTGCTTTGGTTTTTGATGACTTCTAAATTTTTGCAACAAGTGCATGAGTTCTTTTGATTAATGTTGAGTCCATGGATTATACGCACTCTCACCCTTCCACCATTGCTAGCCTCTCTAATACTGTGCACTTTTCGCTGGTATCATACACCCACCATATACCTTCCTCAAAACAGCCACCATACCTACCTATCATAGCATTTCCATAGCCATTCCGAGATATATTGCCATGCAACTTTCCACCGTTCCGTTCATATGACACACATTACTTTTGTCATATTTCTTTTTGCATGAACATGTAGTTGACATTGTATTTGTGGCAAGGCCACCTTCATAATTTTCATACATGTCGCTCTTGATTCATAGCATATCTCGGTACACCGCCAGAGGCATTCATATAGAGTCATATTTTGTTCTAAGTATCGTGTTGTAATTGTTGAGTTGTAAGAAAAATAAAAGTGTGATGATCATTATTATTAGAGCATTGTCCCAGTGAGGAAAGGATGATGGAGACTATGATACCCCCATAAGTGGGGATGAGACTCCGGACAAAAAAAAGGGGGCCAAAAAAAGAGAAAAGGCCCATAAAAAGAGAGAAAAAGGGAGAAGGGAGAAGGGACACTTGTGCTTCAAAGTAGCACCATGATCTTCATGATAGAGAGTCTGATATGTTGTCACTTTCATATACTAGTGGGAATTTTTCATTATAGAACTTGGCTTGTATATTCCAATGATGGGCTTCCTCAAAAGTGCCCTAGGTCTTCATGAGCAAGCAAGTTGGATGCACACCCACTTAGTTTCTTTTATTGAGCTTTCATATACTTATAGCTCTAGTGCATCCGTTGCATGGCAATCCCTACTCACTCACATTGATATCTATTAATGGGCATCTCCATAGCCCGTTGATACCTCTAGTTGATATGAGACTATCTCCTCCTTTTTTGTCTTCTCCACAACCACCATTCTATTCCACCTATAATGCTATGTCCATGGCTCACGCTCATGTATTGCGTGAAAGTTGAAAAAGTTTGAGATTACTAAAGTATGAAACAATTGCTTGGCTTGTCATCGGTGTTGTGCATGATTAAATACTTTGTGTGATGAACATAGAGCTTAGCCAGACTATATGGTTTTGTAGGGATAACTTTCTTTAACCATGCTATTTTGAGAAGACATGATTGCTTTGATTTGTACGCTTGAAGTATTATTACTTTTATGTCAATATGAACTTTTGTCTGGAATCTTTCGGATCTGAATATTCATACCACAATTAAGAAGATTTACATTGAAATTATGCCAAAGTATCACTCCGCATCAAAAATTCTTTTTTATCATTTACCAACTCGAGGACGAGCAGGAATTAAGCTTGGGGATGCTTGATACGTCTCCAACATATCTATAATTTTTGATTGCTCCATGCTACTTTATCTACTGTTTTGGACTATATTGGGCTTTATTTTCCACTTTTATATTATTTTTGGGACTAACCTATTAACCGGAGGCCCAGCCCAGAATTGTTGTTTTTTGCCTATTTCAGTATTTCAAAGAAACAGAATAACAAACGGAGTCCAAATGGAATGAAACCTTCGGGAACGTGATTTTCTCACCGAACGTGATCCAGGAGAGTGGGGGGCGCCCCCCCGTAGGGCGCGCCCCCTGCCTCGTGGTCCTCCTGTTGCTCCACCGACATACTCCTTCCTCCTATATATACCTACGTACCCCCGACAGATCAAATACGGAGCCAAAAACCTAATTCCACCGCCGCAACTTTCTGTATCCGCGAGATCCCATCTTGGGTCCTATTCCGGAGCTCCGCCAGAGGGGGCATCTACCACGAAGGGCTTCTACATCAACACCATAGCCTCTTCGATGAAGTGTGAGTAGTTTACTTCAGACCTTCGGGTCCATAGCTAGTAGCTAGATGGCTTCTTCTATCTTTTTGGATCTCAATACAATGTTCTCCCTCTCTCTTGTGGAGATCTATTCGATGTAATCTTCTTTTTGCGGTGTGTTTGTTGAGACTGATGAATTGTGGGTTTATGATCCAGCTTATCTATGAATAATATTTGAATCTTCTCGGAATTCTTTTATGTATGATTGAGTTATCTTTGCAGGTCTCTTCGACTTATCCGTTTGGTTTGGCCAACTAGATTGGTAATTCTTGCAATGGGAGAAGTGTTTAGCTTTGGGTTCAATCTTGCGGTGTCCTTTCCAAGTGACAGCACGGGCAGCAAGGCACGTATTGTATTGTTGCCATCGAGGATAACAAGATGGTTTTTTTATCATATCCCTCTACATCATGTCATATTCCTTAAGGTGTTACTCTGTTTTTAACTTAATACTCTAGATGCATGCTGGATAGCGATCGATGAGTGGAGTAATAGTAGTAGATGCAGAATCGTTTCGATCTACTTGTCTTGGACATGATGCCTATACACATGATCATACCTAGATATACTCATAATTATGCTCAATTCTGTCAATTGCTCAATAGTAATTTGTTCACCCACCGTAGAATACTTATGCTCTTGAGAGAAGCCACTAGTGAAACCTATGGCCCCCGGGTCTATTCTCATCATATCAATCTCCATTACTTTATTACTTGCTTTGTTTTTACTTTGCCTTTTACTTTTTACTTTGCATATCTATATCAAAAATACCAAAAATATGATTTATCATCTCTATTAGATCTCACCCTCGGATTGACAACCCCTAATCACGTTGGTTGCGAGTAGCTATCGTTTTGTGTAGGTATGAGGGACTCGTGCGTGATCTCCTACTGGATTGATACCTTGGTTCTAAAAAACTGAGGGAAATACTTACGCTACTTTACTGCATCATCCTCTCCTCTTCGGGGAAATCCAGTGCAGTGCTCAAGAGGTAGCAGCCACCACCGCGCGCTACTCCACCGGCTACTGTTCAACCACCCCTCCACGGGCACCCCTCCACCGTCTACTGTTCATCCAGCCCTCCACGGGGTCGTCTTGTTCATCCAGCCCTCCACACCACGGGGTCCTGTTCATCCAGAGGAAACACCACCG
>NC_041393.1:181341593-181363431 GCF_002162155.2 Triticum dicoccoides | reverse complement strand
GAGAGGCAGCATCCATCGGCTTCAGTTAGCAGTAGTAGCGAAGGAATCGCTCGATCGGGTTCAGTTAACAGCCATCGCTCGATCGGGTTCAGTAACGCGTAGCCTGCAGTGCAATTGGTCAGGTTCAGTTAGAGCCCAACGCCTCTCTCGGGTTCAGTTACAGCCAATGCCTCACACACACACGCGTACGTGTACAAGAGAAACGTGCATCGCTCGGCCCCCGACCACCCACCGTAACCGGGAACTCCCCGAAATTTTCCTCGCCCTCGCTTCTACCACGGTTTTTTCCGTCATGGACGGCCTAAAGAATGTCATGCAGCTGCGTCTCCGGCCCGCCCAGGACGAAAAGCCCATTTCTGTCATGATTTTTTATCATAGAAGTAGGAGCCCACCACATCTATGATGATACCGGGTTTTGTCACAATTATCATCATAGAAGTGTCATAAGTATGACAGAAAAAAGTTTCGTTCAGCCCAAAATGTCATGAATGTGTCTCTTTTTTGTAGTGTTGCTTTACCTTTGTGCATCTAGACCGGATATCATGTTGAGTGTGGGAATTTATGCATGGTTTCAATTCGCACCTAAGGAAAGCCACTTTGTGGCGGTCAAGCGAATCTTTCGATATTTGGCTCATACCCAAAACTTTGGCTTACGGCACCCAAGAGGAGCCAACTTTGATCTTTTGGGCTACAGAGATTCAGATTGGGCGGGAGACAAAGTGGATAGGAAGTCCACCTCCGGAGGGTGCCAATTGCTTGGTTTCTCTTTAATGAGTTGGTCTTCTAGGAAGAAAAGTTGTGTATCTCTCTCGTCCATCGAAGCGGAGTATGTGGCTGCCGGTAGTTGTTGTGCTCAACTCCTATGGATGAGGCAAACTTTGAAGGATTACGGTGTCACTTGTGATGAAGTGCCTCTTTGGTGTGACAATGAAAGTGCCATCAAGATCTCTCTCAACCCAGTGCAACACTTCAAGACGAAGCATATTGAGATTCGGTATCACTTCATTCGGGATTACATTAGGCGAGGGGAGATCAAGCTCAAGTATGTCAACACTCATGATAACCTTGCAGATATTTTCACGAAGCCCTTGGATGAAGCAAGATTTCACGAGTTAAGGCATGAGCTAAATATCATTGATTTGAGCAATGTGGTTTGAACCCTTGCACACCCCACCATACTCATCATGCTGTCTTGTCTAGGTGTAGGCATGGACATAGGGGGAGTGTTGTTCTCTCAATGAACTTTCCCTCCCCCCATTATGCATAAATTGATCAAACTCTTTCACATTAGCCATTTTTAATGGTACCTGTGCTTCAAAGATGAGTCTTGGTCATGGGCCCAAGGATAATTCTTCGCGGTGCCATAGCAAGTGACTCATACATAGGTGGCTTCGGCCACCGCCCTCTCTTCCAGAGAGTTGTGGCTAGTGTGCTGGTCTTTGTTGTCTTGTGCCTTGTTTCTCTTTGTGTCGTGTTTGTGTCGTCGTTTGTGCTTGCTTCTTGGCTGTTCTGCGTCTTGAAGGCTGTCTTGCAAATGCCATTTCCCTCTCGTGTGAAACTTGCACTTTCTTGGGGTTACGGTACTACCATGGCGAGCCACGGTACTACAGTAGGAGTTGGTGGCTCTGTGCGTGCACATTTGCTTCCCAGGGGCACGGTACTACCGCTTCCATCGCGGTAGTAATTTTTTACTGCCGCTGGAAAGGCGGTACTACCGCCCAGCATGTGGTACTTCTGCCCGGGCGGTACTACCGCGATGACCCGTGGTACTACCATGCCCATGCGAGCGGGTGGAGGTTAAGAGCAGGGCAGGGGGAGTTCTAACTCCCCCATACACATTCATCTCTATTCCCCACCCATCTCTCTCTCTCCTGCCCAAGAACGGCGCCGGAGGCCCTCGCCGGATCTCCGTCTCCGACCGCTCTCCTCGGATTCCGACCGGTGGGATCGTTCCCCACCTTGCCCCCTTGCCATGGACCAAGGATTTTCCCCAAGTTCCTCTCCTTTTCTTCCGTTCTTGTGCTTCTAGGTCTTGGGGAGATGCATGTGGTGTTCTTGAGATTTTTGGCTAAATTTGTGCAAGAGGGATTCGTAGGAGCATGGTAGTGTAGTAAGCATGTTCTTTGGATTGTCAAAATAGTTCCGTTTGATCAACGGTAGTACCGATCTAGACTTGTGGAGGTTCTAGATCCAGATCTGCGGCTCCTGTCGCGTTTTTTGATCCGTGCGGTACTATCGCTCCTCCTGGACCGGTACTACCGCACCCTCGCTCATAGCTGGCTCCACGCGGTACTTCCGCTCCTTGGTGCAGTACTACTGCTTGGAGCACGGAAGTAAAAAAATTACTTCCGCTCCAGGCGCGGTACTACCGTGCCACCCCGGCACAATACTACCGCAGCTGGTGCGGATGTAATTTTTGCATCCGTACAACGGCCCGGTAGTACCGTAGATGCATCCTGAGCTCTTTTTCTGTCCAAATCTCGTGCTTATTTGTTTCTTTTGGCTTTGGCCTTGGCATTTGCATTGATCCTTCTTGTTTCTCGCTCATGTTCTTGTGTTTTGTGTCTAAGTGGTGGCTCTGGTTTCCATGCTCGTCGCTCCAATCCCAGCCATGACACAGGGTCAAAGCGGCTGCGCAACCAAGATGAAGCTCCAGAGGGGTCCACTGCCTCCCAACGCAGGACCAAGCACACCGCTACCAAGTAGAAGGAGCCTGTCATGGGCATGGATGAGATGCCTCAGGCCGAGTTCGTCATTTGAAGGAAGCTCAACCCATATGTGAATCCCCGGGCTAACTTCAAAGGCAATGATCTGTTTTGGACCAAGCAGTAGAATCTTATCTATCTAGACGTGATCAAGGACAAGCAGAACATCTACGTGGAAGTTCACTGGATTGACATGCATCATATGAGGCAGGACAAGAACCATGGCTACTTTGGAGAGGCCTTGGATCTGGTGGAGCAGTTCGACATTGAGCACATGCTTACTTTTCACATGGACTTTGATCTAGAAATTGTGGCTTAGTTCTTTGCTTCGGTCCACTTTGACTTCCATGAAGCAAGGACCATGACTTGGTTGACCAATGGTCGACGGATGACTGCTAAATGGAAGGATTTCATGGAGTTGCTTCAAGTTCCAAATGAAGGGCTCGACACACCCGTTGGAGTTCACCCTCATGCCAAGTCTGAGTCTACCAACAAGAACAAGATCATGCCCTTCCATGTTCAGAAGACACTTCCCAGCAAGAAGAAGGTGTGGGTGCTGAACCCCTTCCTCGACATCATGCATCGGCTCTTCCGCAACACCCTCTTCCCACGCATTGGTGACATGGGCTAGGTGCATGCTTGCCTTGTTGACATGATGCTCATTTGCGAGGAGGCTCGTCAGGTTCATACTCAACCACTTGATGTCTCACATATCATGTGGTGTGAGCTTCAGTTTGCCGTGTTCAACCGTAAGGTCCCCATCTATGGGCCTTACCCGTTTCACTTGATCTCCAAGACTTGGGAGAAGCTCTATCCCAATGATGAGTTTGAATCCCTAGGCTGGATTCGTCATGAGCCCATCAAGCTCCACATCAAGAGCCAATGGGCTAACACCACCACTGCTGCTGAGGCTGCTGTCAGTGTCAAAACCAGCGGATCTTGGGTAGGGGGTCCCGAATTGTGCGTCTAAGGCTAATGGTAATAGGAGACGGGGGACACAATGTTTACCCAGGTTCGGGCCCTCTCTATGGAGGTAATACCCTACTTCCTGCTTGATTGATCTTGATGATATGAGTACTACAAGAGTTGATCTACCACGAGATCGTAGAGGCTAAACCCTAGAAGCTAGCCTATGATTACGATTGTTATTGTCCTACGGACTAAACCCTCCGGTTTATATAGACACTGGAGGGGGCTAGGGTTACAACAGAGTCGGTTACAGAGAAGGAAATCTACATATCCGAATTTCCAACCTTGCCTTCCACGCCAAGGAGAGTCCCACTCGGACACAGGACGAAGTCTTCAATCATGTATCTTCAAAGTCCAACAGTTCGGCATAAGCATATAGTCCGGCTGTCCGAGGACCCCCTAATCCAGGACTCCCTCAGTAGCCCCTGAACCAGGCTTCAATGGTGATGAGTCCAATGTGCAGATTGTCTTCGGCATTGCAAGGCGGGTTCTTCTCCAAATTCTCCAGAGTACCTATTGTAACGAGCAGTGTCCGGCTTCCCATTTAATGTTGCACTCATCGGCTTCTATACCTTAATAATGTCAGTCTCCACGTGTCGAGCGAATGCGAGAAGCCGGGGCATTTTTACACTTGCCACCCTGGCTACGTAAATAAAACGTCTATTAAAGAGACGGGGATCCTCAGATCCAAATCACACCATTCTTCCCCAAGCAAGGATCCATTAGAGCGCGCCTGAAAAAACAATCACATCATGGCCGGCCATCACAGCTCCTCCTCTCGCACCCATAGCGCCAAGCCAGGTTATTGGGAGAAGTGTACCGTACCCCACGGCCGGTTGGTGGAGTTGCAGACCCAGGGGTTTCTCCCGCCTGCATATCTTGTCCCCGTCCAAGCCGGATTAGCCACTTATGATGGCAGGGAGCAAGCAGGGAGTTTCCCCAACCCATCCAGGGGGAGCGAGTATGCCTTGTCCCTTACTTGCTGAGGGGCCTCGAATTTCCAATCCATCCGTTCCTCCGCGGGCTCCTAGAGTATTACGGCCTCCAGCTGCACAACTTCACTCCTGCCTCCATCCTGCATATCGCAGGTTATGTCGCCCTTTGTTAGCTATTTCTGGGCTGCGAATCTCATTTCGAGCTATGGAAGGGGTTGTTCTGCCTCATACCTCGCAATCAGGAGGGATCAATATACCAAGTGGGCGGAGCCGAAATATGGCGCATCGCTGGGACCGGATACCTATCCGGCACTCCGAAGAAGACATCCGAAGATTGGCCTTCGGAGTGGTTTTATATAGAGGACATCTCCCTTCCAGACCCTATCTAGATGGGTCTTCCTGAGTTCACCAATGCCCCATTGAAGAAACACCGCAGCTGGCCTCCCCGAAGCCCCCAGGAGGAAGATAGCAGAGAGGTCCTTTATCTGATGTGCATGATAAAAAAGCTTGCCAAATTTGGATTAACAACAGTCGAGGTTATGTCAATATGCATAATGCGGGGGGTGCAGCCACTCCAGTATCGGGGGCATCCCATGTGGCACTTCAACGGAGAAGACGATGCCACCCGCTGCGGCCGGAAAGGTTCGGACTCCGCCACCGCTCTGGCGAAAATATTGTCCGATTTGTATAAAGGAGAAGAAGACAAGTTCATCCGCATTAAGCCACGGGATGGTTTTTCCATGTACAACCCCCCTAGCTGGGTGAGTTGCTATATTACTCGACTCTATTCATTCCCGCATTCTTTCATTGCAAATATTTACCTTGCTAGTCCATAACAGGAACTGTAGAAAGCTGTGAGGGAGGTCCACAGCCCGCATCCATAGCCAGAGGACCGCAATCGGGCCCTCGACCCCGGTCTCGAAGAAGATTCAGACGTATTCGTGGATCTCGTTGATAGGGCGTTTTACCAGGCAAGCTGTGACGGCACCCTGGTGGCCATCATTGTCGACTATCCTGGCCTACTCCCTGCATCATATGTAAGTAAAACTGGAGTCTTAACTTCCGAGAAGGATCCCTTCTTTACGCCTTACCCACCGCACATGTATTGCGCTTTATAGGGAAGACCATCGGGGCACCGCGTGGAACCCGCGGTGACTCACCAACAAGGGGCGCCCAAGCCGGGTAGGCTTAAAAGGAAGGCGGTCAGGACCGAAACACCATCACAGAGGTATGATTTAAAACCTGCTCCATGATTATCGCCTTTGAAATATAACTATGTCGATTGTGCTCCGACAGAAAGAGTGCTCGTCGGACTGTGTCCGGAGTCCTGCCGGCCACACCTCTACCAGCCAAACTCCAGAACCGGCCTCAAGGGTGGAGGCTAACGTGGAGACAACACCAGACGGTCCTCCTATAGAGGATGCGGATAGAATATCTGCTACAAATTCCAAAGTGGAGAGCGCTATGAATCATCGGCGCCGGCAGGCCGCACTCCGCGACCCTAATTTATCCTAAGAGGTGTTCAATGCCTTCAACTCGGAGACACGTACATCTGAGCTTCTCAAAAAGGGCTTGCTAGAGCCACAACCCAGTATTTAAAAGATATACGGGTAATCAAAATCTGATAATTATGTATATCAGTAACCCCTGAGACTTGAAACAGTTGGCACAACTGATTTAAGGATCCTTGTATGAATAGGTTCTTACAGAGAAGAACACACATTTGTCTCAAGAGCTGGAGGAGTGCAAAGCCCGGCTAAGGGCCGCAACTGCCGAAATGGAGGAATCCAAGAAGGCCTCATTTGGTAATATTTATCCCGATGGATAAAAAACATAAGTATGTCTACTAGTTGGTATTCGACATGTTTGCAGATCTAACAATAGATTCCGCAAACAATCCCGGAATGAACAACGAGCTCAACGACAGCTAGAGGCTGGCGAGCATGTGCTTACACGGGTTCGGTGAGAGAAAAACGATCTCCAGGATGCCAATACCAGGCGTCGAAGTCTCCATTTATTTGTGATATTGCAAGGTTTGAATCCCCACACACTTCTAGGCGTTGGATGCCCATGGAGACTGCCGTCCAAAGACCGTGCAATAAGGCCTCGTATTCGGCTGCATTGTTGGAGTCTGTGTATAGTATCTGGAGTACGTATTGGACGGTATCTCCAGTGGGGGATGTCAGGACAATGCCCGCTCCCAGACCAGCCAGCATCTTTGAGCCGTCAAAGTGCATGATCCAATTGGAATATGTGTCGTACTCTTTAGGGAGTTCGGCTTCTGTCCACTCGGCGACGAAGTCAGCCAGTACTTGTGACTTAATGGCTCGCTGTGGTTTATATATGATGTCGAACGGGAGGAGCTCAATGGCCCACTTAGCAATCCGGCCCGTGGCATCGCGGTTATTTATTATATAGTTGAGTGGTACTTCGGAGACCATGCTTTTCTTCGGCTCTTCCTTTCTGTCCATGCTTATATCCACCACCTTAGTGCAACTTTGTTGAGTGTTAATGCAATGTTCAGCAAAATAACTATCTTTGTTTTCATATGCATTACATGCCTCCAGAGCTCCCACTACTCTTATGTTCACAAGCTTTTCATATGAGAGTGGATCAACATCTGCTGCACATCATCTTCACAACATATTTGATTAAAACCTTCCTTTCTCCTCATCAAATACATAGTACATATAATCATCAACCACAAAGCTCTCACTCCTAATAAGAGAAAACATTGTCAAATATGATATGTCTAACTGGTACAGATTTTGAACAACAGATTCTCTGGCATTGAAATGGAACCAAATTTCCCACTTTGGGTCATCAATTCTGAAAATTATTTAATGAATAACCTTTATTAACTGAAAACTGGATAACTGAACCTAAGTATGCACAATATTGAGTTTCTGTCAAACTACTTTTTTCAGTTTCTTACACAACAAAGTATGCACAATATTAACAATTTGCAAGGTCACCAAAGCTCAATCAAACCATGCAAAAAACTAGCCTAAATTCCCGAATCTCTGAATCTCTGAATCTCACAATTAAAATCTTCTAAATCTAACACATGAGATGTCGTACATGCCGCCGCCCATAGAACGAGGAAGCTTCCGCCGACCTTGAGCTCTGCTTCTTGTCATCGATGGTAGTCGCGCCAGCGCCGACCAATCCAACCTCTGTGAAGGATGAGAATCGGACTAAGAAGGCTGCTGCACCGCGCTACCGGCCATGTCCAGAGGTATGCCTGAATCTCTACCAAAGTTTGCATCCACAGCCACCATGGCTGGCGACGGCTAGGGCTAGGGAGGAGCTCGGGTGAGAGTGAGAGAGGGTGGGGAATGGGGGAACCGGCCGACCAAGTTTGACCTGGTCAGACTAGGTGCGACCGACAAGCGGCTCTAACGGTTGCACGCGCGCGCCGTTAGCCGTTAGGCGGGCCGCCAGCCTGGTGATACGTCTCCAACGTATAATAATTTTTGATTGTTCCATGCTATTATATTATCTGTTTTGGATATTTAATAGGCATTTATATGCTATTTTATATTATTTTTGGGACTAACCTATTAATCGAGAGCCCAGTGTCAGTTTCTGTTTTTTTGCCTATTTTAGAGTTTCGCAGAAAAGGAGTACCAAACGGAGGCCAAACGGAATGAAACTTTCGCGATGATCTTTCTTGGAACAAAAGGAAACCATAAGACTTGGAGATGAAGTCAGAGACGCAACGAGGCGGCCACGAGGCAGGAGGGCGTGCCCAGGGAGTAGGGCGTGCCCCCCTACCTCGTGGGCCCATCATGGCTCCCCTGACCTAGCTCCTTCGCCTATATATACTCATATACCCTAAACATCCAGGAGAGCCATGAAACCACTTTTCCACCGCAGCAACCTTCTGTACCCATGAGATCCCATCTAGGGACCTTTTCCGACGTCCTGTTAGAGGGGGATTCGATCACGAAGGGCTTCTTCATCAACACCATTGCCTCTCTGATGATGCATGAGTAGTTTACCACAGACCTTTGGGTCCATAGCTAGTAGCTAGATGGCTTATTCTCTCTCTTTAGTTCTCAATACCATGTTCTCCTTGATGTTCTTGGATATCTATTCGATGTAATACTCTTTTGCGGTGTGTTTGCCGAGATCCGATGATTTCTGGATTTATGATCAGATTATCTATGAATATTATTTCGTTCTTATCTGAATTCTTATATGCATGATTTGATATCTTTGCAAGTCTCTTCGAATTATCGGTTTAGTTTGGCCTACTAGATTGATCTTTCTTGCAATGGGAAAAGTGCTTAGCTTTGGGTTCAATCTTGCGGTTTCCTTTCCCAGTGACAGTAGGGGCAGCAAGGCACGTATTGTATTGTTGCCATCGAGGATAAAAAGATGGGGTTTTAATCGTATTGCTTGAGTTAATTCCTCTACATCATGTCATCTTACTTAATGTATTACTCTGTTCTTTATGAACTTAATACTCTAGATGCAGGCAGGTGTCGGTCGATGTGTGGAGTAGTAGTAGTAGATGCAGAATCGTTTCGGTCTACTTGACACAGACATGATGCCTATGATCATGATCATTGCCTTAGATATTGTCATAACTTTGCGCTTTTATGTCAATTGCTCGGTAGTAATTTGTTCACCCACCATAATATTTGCTATCTTGAGAGAAGCCACTAGTGAAACCTATGGCCCCTGGGTCTCTTTTCCATCATATAAGTTCCCTTTTACATCTTACTAGCTTCCGATCTACTATTTTGCAATCTTTTACTTTCCGTTCTATAAACCAAAAACACCAAAAATATTTACTTTACTGTTTATCTATCTCTATCATATCTCACTTTTGCAAGTGATCGTGAAGGGATTGACAACCCCTTTATCACGTTGGGTGCAAGTTGTTGATTGTTTGTGCAGGTATTCGGTGACTTGTGCGTTGTATCCTACTGGATTGATGCCTTGGTTCTCAAATTCAGGGAAATACTTACGCTACTTTGCTGCATCACCCTTTCCTCTTCAAGGGAAAAACCAATGCAAGCTCAAGAGGTAGCAAGAAGGATTTCTGGCGCCGTTGCCAGGGAGATCTACGTCAAGTCAAGCCATACCAAGTACCCATCATAAACTCTTCTCCCTTGCATTACATTATTCGCCATTCGCCTCTCGTTTTCCTCTCCCCCACTTCTAAAACGATTTCCGAAAACCTTTGCCTTTTCTTCGCCCCTCTTCCGTTCATCTTTTTTTGTTTGCTTCTTGTGTGCTTGTGTTTTGGTGTGCCTGTTTTCTTTGATGGCTCAGCCAAAAAGCGTTGATCCTCACCTTAAGAGGTTGGAAGAGATTAAAATAAAGTTAGAAGCTTTATGTCTTTACAATTTGAGCATAATTATTTTTTTGGGATTGAGCTTAAAGAACAAAAAAGTTTTACGGAATATATGAATAAAGAGCTCGATGATATGTCTAATGAATTTTAGGTTTGAAATCTTAGTTTGCTCATCTTGAAAACTTAGTGGGCCAAATTTCTGATAAATAAGCCACCTTAGTTAATAAGATGGTCGCTAAAGCTGAAGCTCTAAATAACAATGATGAAAATCTAAAAGTGATGGATGTGACTCCTATTAAATCTTTGTTTTCCAATATGAATCTTGATAAAGATGGTACTGGAGATGAGTCAACTTTAGTTAAAAGGCGTCCCAATGATTTGGAGTTTTTAGATCTAGATGCAAAAATTGATAAAAGTGGGATTGAAGAGGTCAAGACTTTAAGTAGCAATGAACCCACTCTTTTGGATTTCAAGGAATTTAATTATGATAATTTCTCCTTAATATATTGTATTTCCTTGTTGCAATCCATGTTAAATTCTCCTCATGCTTATAATCAAAACAAATCTTTTACTAAACATATCATTGATGCTATGATGCAATCTTTTGAACAAAAGCTTGAATTAGAAGTTTCTATCCCTACAAAACTTTCTGATGAGTGGGAACCTACTATTAAGATTTAGATTAAAGATTATGAATGCTATGCTTTGTGTGATTTGGGTGCTAGTGTTTCCATGATTCCAAAAACTCTGTGTGATGTGTTAGGTTTTTGTGAATTTGATGATTGTTCTTTAAATTTGCATCTTGCAGATTCCACTATTAAGAAACCTATGGAAAGGACTAATGATGTTCTTATTGTTGCAAATAGGAATTATGTGCCTGTAGATTTCATTGTTCTTGATATAGATTGCAATCCTACATGTCCTATTATTCTTGGTAGACCTTCTCTTAGAACGATTGGTGCAATTATTGATATGAAAGAAGGAAACATTATATTCTAATTTCCATTAAGGAAAGGCATGGAACACTTTCATAGGAAGAAAATTAAATTGCCTTATGAGAGCCACTTATGGATTGCATACCAGAGATGGCAATACCTAGATCTATTCGTGATTTTATGCCTAGCTAAGGGCGTTAAACGATAGCGCTTGTTGGGAGGCAACCCAATTTTATTTTTGTTCTATGCTATTTGTTCCTGTTTAGTAATAAATAATTCATCTAGCCTCTGGTTAGATGTGGTTTTATGTTTTAATTAGTGTTTGTGCCAGGTGAAACCTTTAGGGTAGCTTACGGTGATAGTTGTGTTGATCCTCCTGAAAATCAGAAACTTTTGCACATAGTAAATTAGTTTTGAAAATTCACAGAAACGTGCTTTTGATCTTATTATTTTTCCTTTGGATTGGTAGACAAATTGCACAGATTTTCCTAATTTGGATGGATTTTTGGAGTTACAGAAGTATTCGAGAGTGACAGATTACTACAGACTATTCTGTTTTTGACAGATTCTGTTTTTCTCGTGTTGTTTGCTTATTTTGATGAATCTATGGATAGTATCGGGGGGTATGTGTTGGGGGAACGTAGCAATAATTCAAATTTTTCCTAAATATCACCAAGATCAATCTAGGAGATGCTAGCAACGAGAGAGAGGGAGTGCATCTTCATACTCTTGAAGATCGCAAAACGGAAGCGTTACAAGAACGCGGATGATGGAGTCGTACTCGCAGCGATTCAAATCGCGGAAGATCCGATCTAGCGCCGAACGGACGGCGCCTCCGTGTCCAACACACGTACAGCCCTGGGACGTCTCCTCCTTCTTGATCCAGCAAGGGGAGAGGAGAAGTTGAGGGAGAGCTCCGGCAGCACGATGGCGTGGTGGTGGAGCTTGTGGATTTTCCGCAGGGCTTCGCCAAGCTCTACAGAGGAGGAGGAGGCGTTGGAGGAGAGAGGGGCTGCGCCAGGGGAAGGGGTGTGGCTGCCCTCTCTCTCCCTCACTATACATAGGGGGAAGGAGGGAGAAGGAGGCGCCCTAGGGTTTCCCTAGGGGAGGGGCGGCGGCCACAGGGGAAACCCTAGATGGGTTTGGGCGCCCCCACCCCTAGGAAACTTGCCCCCCAAGCCGGGAGGGGCGGCTGCGCTAGGGGAGGCGCCCCCACCTCTCCAGGTTACGTATTTTTTGAGAAACTCCTCTCCAGGTTATGTGAGATGGGGTGGGAGGGGCGCACAACCCCTTAATAGGCTGATGTGCCCCATCCCCTTGGCCCATAAGGCCCCCCAACGCTTGCCGGGGCCCCCGAAACCCCTTTGGACACACTAGTCGTCACCCGGTACCCCTGGAACAATTCCGGACTCCAATACCCTTCGTCCAATGTATCGAACTTCACCTCTGGACCATTCTGGAGTTCCTCGTCACGTCCGGGATCTCAATCGGGACTCCGAACAACCTTCGGTAACCACATACTATTCCCATTACAACTCTAGCATCGTCGAACCTTAAGTGTGTAGACCCTATGGGTTCGGGAACCATGCAGACATGACCGAGATATCTCTCCGGTCAATAACCAATAGCGGGATCTGTAAACCCATGTTGGCTCCCACATGTTCCATGATGATCTCATCGGATGAACCACGATGTCGGGGATTCAATCAATCCCGTATACAATTCCCTTTGTCCATCGGTATGTTACTTCCCCAAGATTCGATCATCGGTATCCCCATACCTCATTCAATCTCGTTATGGGCAAGTCTCCTTACTCGTTCCGTAATGCATGATCCTGTGTGTCGTGGAATTATCACATCATATGTCCTAGTGAGAGGACTTAGTCATGGAGCCATCGCAACGAGATTAGCTTAAAGGGGTTAAACCGGACAAAGGACATGGGGAGTTTATACTAGTTCGGCCCCTTGTGGTGAAGGTAAAAGCCTATGATCCAGTTGTGGTGGAATTCGTGGGGTCTCGATGAGCAGGGAGCGAATCCGCTTTACCTATCTCTCAAGTTGTTGTTTCTTGTCCCTGAACCGCCGCCGGGTCGTCCCATTATATACACAGGTTGACGCCCGGCAGTTTACAGAATCCCGAGGCCGGCTCATACATGTGTCCGGCTCGGTTTCTACCTTTCCCTATCTTACAACACAAGTTACATATCTCATGGAGGTTTATGTCTATGGGCCCTAATCCGCCCTTGGGCTCTGGGCCTCCAAGTCTCTGTAGTAAAGCGCCATACTCCTTGTCTTCATGGGCTTCAATACGGATGACTCCTTGTGAGCATAACCCGGCCCCTCCTGGGCGGTTTATACTCAGTAGTTATATCCCCAACATTAGGCCCTAGATTCATTTGAACCTGTTCATGTCAATCTTCAATACTTAGAAAAACTCCTTCTTGAACATCCTCGTATGAACCTTGTAAACCGCCATGACGTCATCTCCATATGAACCTTGTAAACCGCTATGACGTCATCTTCCAAGATTGTAATAAATCGCCATGACGTCACCTTCTAATTAAAACCTGTAAATGCTTTCCTTATATTAATGAACCTCCGAAAACCGAGGCGACAGCTATGTCACATATCCATTTTTTGGGTTCCTCGATTCCCGCGCCTATCGCTTATCCCTTCGCCTTATAAATAGGACCAGGGGTCATTTTTTCCTTTCCCCTTCGTGCCCCTTTGCCTTGTCGTCTTCCTCGCGTCGCCTCAGTGCTCGAGCGCAGTCGCCGCCGTCGACCTTCGCCTCTGCACCGGCAATGGCCGCTGCATCAACCTGACTTTGACCAGAGAAACGTGACGCCTCTCCGCTACTCCTTCAACCTCTGGAAGCTTTCCTTCCTTCCACCTCAGATCTACCACTAGGGTTTCGGTGTTCTTCGGTGTTCTTGATGTTCTTCACTTGAACTTTGCTGTCACATGGATCCTTTGATAAAACGTGACATTTTTCCCTGTGCGGCCATAGCTAGAATCTGTTTTTCCTCATCATAGCATCTCTTTTTTCAATAAATAGATCCCATCTGGCTTTTAGTTGTTCCGCTGGCACCACTTAGGGCTTCTGAATTTCTCTCCTTTTTAAAACTACGGTAGATCCAAAATTATAATACCAACTTGTAAAACTTGTTTGTGCAATACATAGGAATTTTCTCAGATCTATAGCTTCTACACCATCATAGGTGGTTTAACCTTTAGAAGATGATAACCCGCTAGGTACCATTAGCCCTCTCTTAAACCGCCAGCTCAACCTCAATGTAAAAATCCGGTTTATCATGTATATATGTTTCAATTTCTTCTTACTCTGTCCTTAGGCCGGTTTATCTTCTTCAGTCATGAATCTTAAACCAACATTGATTCTTTTCCAGCTTTCCATTGAAATGGTCAAAACGTTCTATGCTTGCAATTGGGTTCCTTCCCGGGTTACCAAAGGACAGTTAGATGGGCTTGTTGCCACTGGCACTTTAGCTAAGAAGGAAGTCATAAACTGGAGAGTTCCCGGTCCAGAAAACCCTCCTGAGCCCAAGGATGGAGAGGTGGTTGTTTTTGCTGGCCATCTGGGTCGAGGGTTTAGCCCTCCCGGTTCAAAGATCTTCAGTGACGTTCTTGCCAGCTTCCAGATCCGCCCACAAGATATTGGGCCTAACTCCGTGTCCAATATTTGTAATTTCCAAGTTTTTTGTGAGGCTTATCTGCAAGAGGAACCCACTGTTGAGTTGTTTAGAGATTATTTCTATTTGAACCGCCGCACCGAATTCACAGATGGGCCTAACACTGAGCTGGGCGGGGTTTCAATCCAAAAGAGAAAAGACGTCAGCTTCCCTCACACCAAGCATCATAGTCATCCCAAGGACTGGAATCAAACTTGGTTTTACTACCGTGATACATCTCCACCTGAAGAGAATCCTCTGCCAGGTTACCGTGCACACCGTCTTACCGGAGAACATCCAGTTCCTCAGCGACTGACTGCCAAGGAACG
The DNA here is from genome assembly GCF_002162155.2 of Triticum dicoccoides. Lineage (NCBI taxonomy): Eukaryota > Viridiplantae > Streptophyta > Magnoliopsida > Poales > Poaceae > Triticum > Triticum dicoccoides. The sequence goes on along the minus strand of NC_041393.1, from coordinate 181,348,562 downwards.
ATCAAAATATGCCCTTCGGTTATCCAAACTCGGAGCTTTTGTTGCAAACGGTCTGACAGGCGTCGACTTCGTTTGGTGCTGGGTCTTGAAGGAGTCCTAGACTAGGGGGTCCTCGACAGCTAGACTATGTACTTGTGTCGGACTGTTGGACTATGAAGATACAAGATTGAAGACTTGGCAATTCGAATATGTAGATATCCTTCTCGGTAACCGACTCTATGTAACCCTAGCCCCCTCCGGTGTCTAAATAAACCGGAGGGTTTAGTCCGTAGGACAATAACAATCATAATCATGGGCTAGCTTCTAGGGTTTAGCCTCTACGATCTCGTGGTAGATCAACTCTTGTAATACTCATATCATCAAGATCAATCAAGCAGGAAGTAGGGTATTACCTCCATCGAGAGGGACCGAACATGGGTAAACATTGTGTCCCCCGCCTCCTGTTACCATCGGCCTTAGACACACAGTTTGGGATCCCCTACCCGAGATCCGTCGGTTTTGACACCGACATTGGTGCTTTCATTGAGAGTTCCACTGTGCCGTCACGGTAAGGCTTGATGGATCGCCTTGTCATCTAGGACAACATCACCTCTGGGGGAGCCCTGGCTGTAGGCCAAACTCTCCGACTAGGCGGCTTCATCATGACCACCCGCTCGGCCGCTGCACCGACGATGACTTCTCGGATCATCAAAAACAGCCTCCACGTCAGCTTGGAATTCACCGAGCAGATGGATCCAATGGAGCTCTCCTCCCTGAACGAGCTCTTGGATCGCATCGCCGCCCTGGGAGTCGCTACAGACTATGATTGAATCAGGCTTAAACCCGGCCAAAGGGAGATTAACTCTCCGCCGGTCACCCATCAGCTAGCGGTGGTGGAGGAGGAATGCAGCGATTCTTCCTCTATTTTGAGGACGAACTATGTCCGGATAGCCGAGCTCTCCGAGCCGGATACCCGTCTATGGGAGGACATGGCCCAAGTTCCGAACCTGGAATCGGACAGTGGGCCAGAAAAATTGGGCAACATCCCGGAGACCGAACTGCCAGGCTCGGAAGCTCCTCAGCCCCTGGGTCTCAGATCGGGTCAGGGTTTGGACTTCAATCTACCCACCCACCCAGATACAAGCGATCTTTCCCACATTAGACAAGAGACCCAAGAGAAAGTACATCACTTCTGGGCCAGATTCCTCCTTGTAATGAGCAAGGTCAAGGATTATCGCAAGGAAGACGCAATTTCATTCTTTTGCAAAAATTGCACAGACAAGGGAATCCTCAACGCCATAAGTCGCCGTGACATAGCACACTTTGCTAACTTGGCGGATATAGTACAGAAGTACTGTGCGATGGAAAGCGCCTGGAAAACCCAAACAAAATTCTGGGATCCTCTGACTCTCACTAAACCCCTCGTCCGAACTAAAAGGGTGCACTCTCGCAAGTCACCCGATCCAATTACAAAGAAACCAAAGCCCACTACAGGGCGTGGAGCCGTATTGGAGGGATGGCTTAATGGGCCATCACTACAAAAAAAAGACACATCCTTGACATTTTGGGCCGAACGAAATTTTTTTATGTCATATATATGACACTTCTATGACGATAATTGTGACAAAACCCGGTATCATCATAGATGTGGTGGGCTCCTACTTCTATGACAAAAAATCATGACAGAAAATGGGCTTTTTGTCCTGGGTGGGCCAGAGACGCAGTTGCATGACATTATTTGGGCCGTCCATGACGGAAAAAACATGGTAGAAGCGAGGGCGAGGAAAATTTCGGGAAGTTCCCGGTTACGGTGGGCGGTCGGGGGCCGAGCGATGTGTGTTTCTCTGATACACGTATGCACGTGTGTGCGAGGCATTGGCTCTAACTGAACCCGAGCGAAGCGTTGGGCTCTAACTGAACCCGAGTGATTGCACTGCAGGCTACGCGTTACTGAACCTGAGTGATCGATCGATGGCTGTTAACTGAACCCGATCGAGTGATTCCTTCGCTACTGCTGCTAACTAAAGCCGATGGATGCTGCCTCTCTGGATGAACAGTGAGCATTGGGGGGGGAGTTGGATGAACAATGAGTGGTGGCGTTGCCTCTGGATGAACAGGACCCCGTGGTGTGGAGGGCTGGATGAACAGGACGACCCTGTGGAGGGCTAGATGAACAGTAGACGGTGGAGGGGTGGATGAACAGTAGCCCATGGAGGGGTGGTTTAACATGAGCCCGTGGAGAGGGGTGGTGGAACAGTAGCCGGTGGAGTAGCGCGCGGTGGAGGCTGGAAGAACAGGAGCCCATGGATGAACAGTCACAGGTGGAGGCTGGAGGAGGTCGATGGTGGATGAACAGTAGCCTGTGGAGGCTGGAGGAGGTCAACGATGGAGATGAACAGTATCCCCTGGAGTCCCGTTTTGCGGTACGCCACACCCCTCCCGATGAACAGGACCCTTGTTTCGACCGTAGCGCTCCAACACAAGTCCGTTTCATCCATTTTGCGGTACGCCACACCCCTCCCGATCAACAGGACCCCCGTTTCGACCGTAGGAGGTCCGTTTCCTCCGTTTTGCAGTATGCCACACCCCTCCCGATCAACAGGACCCCCGTTTCGACCGTAGGAGGTCCATTTCCTCCGTTTTGCAGTACGCCAGACCCCTTCCGATCAACAGGACCCCGTTCCGAACATGGCCGATCGAACACAAGGCAGTTTCCTTTGTTGTGCGGTACGACAGGCCTTGTTTCCATCGCCTGTTCCATCCCAGCCCTCCCGATGAACACGACCACGCATTCCGTTCCGACCCAACGGGTTGGCTCCCACGCGTTCTGTTGCCTCCCGATGAACACGACGCATTCTGTTGCCTCCCCATGAACACGACGCATTCCGTTGCCTCCCCATGAACACGACGATGACGTTGTTTCTCCGTTCCGACCCAGCCATGTACACGAGCCCTGGCCGCACGTATGCGCGAGTAGGCGTTCGAGACCCCGCCCGTATGTACACATACGTGGCCGTATTTTCTTTCTTGCACACTGGCCGCTGTACATACGTGTACGTGCTACGTGCGCGCCTCTACTACGACATGTACACGCCTCTACTATGACACGTGTGCGCCTCTACATCCACCAGTATATATGTACGTACACGTTCGCGACCAGAATGACAATGCTACATACGCTTCGACCAGGTGGGTCCCAACTGTCAGGCACTTCCTTGCGTGCGAAGATGTAGCCGGTGGGTCCCAGCAGTCAGGGTGGCAAATTGTTTTTTTCAGACGCACTTCCTTGCGTGCGAAGATGTAGCTGGTGGGTCCCAGCAGTCAGGGGGAAACGTTTTTTTTTTGCAAAATACAGTGGCCCGTCCGGTGGGTCCTAGCTGTTAGGTGGAGGAATCATTATTTTCCGCGTAATAAGGAGGCACTTCCTTGCTGTGGCCGTGGACCCAGCTGTCAGCCTCTCCATGTATAGTCCACGTCCAATGGAAGCCATTCCTTGACCATGTTGACCACGCCACGCCGAGAGCACCACGGCGGTGGACGACAGCGAGGCCTAGGAAGGGGATGACGGGGAGCCGGGGAAGACGCGGCAGCGGAAGCCCGCGCGGAGAGGAGTACGAGGGTTCACTGGTTCGGCTGCAGTGTGAGGCTACCGTCGCCGCAGGGCCTGGCCAGCGGTGGGAATAGTAGGGGGCGGTGAGGCCTCCGCGGCAGCACAGCCAGCCACGGGAGGTAGGAGCATGCGGCACGTTCGGTGCTGCTTTGGGTGGCTGGAGCAAGAAGACCAGAGGTTGAAGAAGCACTACGGCCGTTGGATGGACATCATACGGTCATTGGATCTAGAATCATTCATATTGACTAAAGTTGACAAACGCCCCCGTCCTAGTCAACTTAGTAGGCCCACAAGTCAGCCTCCCACCATGGTGGGTCCCAGCTAGCAGGGGAGTATTCATTTTTTTGTGCGTAATAAGGAGGCACTTCCGGTGGGTCCGAGCTGACAGCGGGGGAAACATTTCTTTTTGCGAAATACGGTGGCCCGTCCAGTGGGTCCCAGCAGTCAGGGGGGAAACGTTTTTCTCGTGAAATAAGGTGGCCCGTCCGATGGGTCCCTGCTGTCAGGTGGAGGAACAATTATTTTGCGCGTAATAAGGAGGCACTTCCGCGGCCTCCTGGACCCAGCTGTCAGCCTCTCCACGTACAGTACTCTTCCGATGGAAGTCGGTCGTTGACCACGTTGACCATGCCGTGCCGAGAGCACCAGGAGGTGGACGAGGCGAGGCCTAGGAAGGGGATGACGCGAATCCGGGGAAGACGCAGCAGTGGAAGCCCGCGTGGAGAGGAGTACGAGGGTTCATTGGTTCGGCTGCGGTGTGAGGCTGCCGTCGCCGCAGGGCCTGTCCAGTGGTGGGAGTAGTATGGGGCAGTGAGGCCTCCGCGGCATCACAGCCGGACACGGGAGGCAGGAGCACGCGACACGACCGGCACTGCTTTGGGCGGCTAGATCAAGAAGACCAGAGGTTGAAGAAGCACTACGGCCGTTGGATGGACATCGTACGATCACTGCAGCTAGAATCGTTTATATTCACTAAGTTGACAAAGCCCTTGGTACGCGTCAACTTAGTAGGCCCACAGCTCGGATTTGGCAGAGAACATATAGCCCATTTGCGATTTGTAAGAATGTACATCCCATTTTTTTAATTCTAATGTAATTTACTACAGCCCATTTACAATTTGTTAAAAGTACAGCCCAACTTCTAGCTAGGACAACGATTAATAATTTCAAACAACCGCTCAAAACAGAATTCAAAAAAATTCCCACATTTTGATGGGATCTGAAATATTTTTATCCGAAATTTCTAGCCAGGTTAAATATAATTTCAAAGTAAAGTTGTATTACGTTAAAACCCAATGAAATATTGCGCGCACAACAAGTAATGAAATTAAATTTTTCAAATTCCAAAAATAATATATTTTTAAAACTAATTACGTGTTTGGTGCATAGTTACTGCCAAGTTATTATAATTACATCCCATTTATTATTTCTTAAAGTCCATTTTCTTGTTAAGCCTAATGCATACCTCCTAAGAAAGTTTGCAACCCAGCGGGGCGGAGAATAACAAGTTGACCCGGATATTGTGTAGAACTGTCGGCCTAGTTGCATTGCTGATGTTGAAAGAAAAGGCCTGTGTAGTACAGTACAACCTAACATGGTTACTCAGCCCACATTCCGCGACGCCGGAAAGGCCCGAACAAGGCTTTTGTACAACTTTTTGAAGTCACTGAGCTCAATTAATAACTTAAGAAAAAAGTTAGATTACAGTGGAACGTAATTAAAAGCTGTCACGAGCAAATAAATAATTCAAGGGATCCCACTTGTGCGTGTGCGCGTGTGTGTGTGAGAGAGAGAGAGATAGAGAGAGACCCATTGGTTGATGCTCGTAAATACATCTTTCAGTCATATGCATTGCTGATGCTCAGTAAAAACTTATATAGTTGACCCAATCATATAGAACATCATAGCACACTGAACTTGCATACAAAAACTTTACGCAGGCGGCACAATCAGGATGGAAGTAGTGGATCAGTACGGGAAGGGCTATGTTGAAACCAACGAAGTTGTACATAACAGTTCATCGTCTTTATCAATGACGGGGAAATATCTTGAATGTTGTGCAAAGAAAACAGACAGACAACACAATAAGTTCTGCTAGCACATTAAGTTGACGTACAACCCTTTCTAAAAAAAGTTCAGGTACAAAATTAGAACAGGTCACAATCAAATATACTGGCATATCAGTGCTTCACACCCATAGCTCAGATTTAACTAGTATCTGGCAAGATTCAATTGTTACCTCAAATTAGAGCACATCCAGGCAGCTAGCCCTGCCTCTTCTCCCAAAGAAGCAGTGGCCTCCGCCGCGCGATGGAGTAGGCCCTGTGCCATCCATCATTCCGAGCAACATGGGGAAAGTCTGACGTTGACTCCTGTAATGGACATCGTCAACGGACCCTGGCACCTGCGGCGGCGGCAGTACTTCAATTGATGGATTGACCACTTCTTCGACATGCATGAACACTCGATACAGGTACATCCCTAATGTGGTCCGCGGTGGCCTTGGTGGCGACGAATAGTACAACCCTGGTTCCTCCACCGGTATCTCAACACCAATCACCTCGGTATGGTGGACGACTTCTTCATCCATGCCATAACCGTCAGAGCCCAGCTGTCTGGAGGAACAAACATACTTACGATCTCACCTCCAAGGTCGTTGATAAGCTCGTTCATGGACTCGCTGTTCCAAGCATGTCGAGGCATGCCGTGGAAGGTAAGCTTTGTTAAAAACTCAAGCTCAGAGGGCATCAAGCCCCATCCTGGGTGCCACCGATCAAAGCTCACCGGTGTGCCATCGCAGAACAAACGCCGGGAAGATTTGAACACATGACTGCAGTCGAAAGTTGTCCGGAACCTGACGAAGAAACCAGCCGGTGGCAGACAGACTTCGACGAGAAAGTCACTTATTTGGATGCCGTGCTCAATGCCAAGAGCTTTGACAATGTAGTCCGGCGAGACGGGAGGCCGGTCGCCGTTGATGGTTACCATCAGCACTTTGTTGACAAACTGGTCGTCAAGCGCCGCCATGCCACTGTTGAGCGATAGCACGCAGCGACCGAAGGCAGGACGGACCTCAGGATCTCCGGCTCGGAGTTCTGTGTTGACCGGTGACATGATAGTGCGCTTGAGTATAGGGAGTACAGGAGGGGGATTTGGGGGAACTGGAGTAGGAATCGAGATTCCAGAGGGGGGGGAGGGGCGGGAGACTGGGGATGAAAAGGTAGTATGAATTTCGAGCACGACCAATATGCTCTCGGCACGCAAGCGCACGAAAACACTCGTGGCGCCCACATGTCGGCCTAAAGAGTCCTTATTCTTTCTTTTTTGGAGAGCCCGGCCTTTTTTTTCATGATCTTTTGAGAGCCCGGCCTGAGAGTCAT